>NW_015387181.1:611796-675153 GCF_001527695.2 Protobothrops mucrosquamatus
TGGTAAAGATTTTGGGTATTTGAAGAACTAATTAAATGAATAATTTTTATTAACACGGAGGAGATGGATTGTTTAAGTTTAGAGTTTGGAGTTAGAGATATTAATATTTGTTTACTTGTATTTGAATATTAGCCTAGGTTTGGTTTGGGAAGTCCGGGGGGTGGGGGGATGGGATATAACATTGTGTAATATCTGTGATATATTTCTTTTTTTTTATGATAAAAACAATAAAATTTTATATTGAAAAAAAAAAGAAGTACGCATAGGTTTCTGACATATGAGAATAGGAAAGGGACTCTGCTTGCTAGCTTACTTCTTCCCTATAATCTGTTCCCACTGCTGTAGTACGAGCAAAGATCTGAAGCAGGAAGCTGTTTGATGTTATATGCTTGGATAACACAGGAAATTGAGAGATATGATGCATTCTTTTCCAGTATCAATATTAGTGGATGAGGATACTGGTACATGATGGAACCCATGACTATTCAATGCAATGGACAATATATGAACATGAATGTCCAAGTAGGCCATGTCTTATTTCCAGGCAAAGAGCAACACTAGGTTCCTTAGCAAGCTTTCTAAAATATATGGAATACATACAAAATGAAAGAAAACAGAGATGAATATGCCAACTCTTTCCCTCCACTTGACTTTCTATCACATTTTTCAGTGTTATAAAGGCATTGCATCAATCATACAGAGCCATATGTAACCCATGAGAGGAGCAGGGGGAAGAAAAGGATGAAAAGTATGTGACTTTGCCTTTCAACAAGACAACAAATTAGATTTGATAACCTTTATTGTCATTTTTTTCCTGTGGGCACACGGCACACATGAAAAATGAGATTTAGTTGCTTGCTCTCAAAGTGTACACATACATAATACACATTTAAAACATACTATATACAACATATGTATAGACCTACACCCTTACATATAACTAACATATAAATATTAATCACTGTACATCTTGAATACATAATGGAAGGAGGAAGCTTTAGAGTTCACAAGGTTAATACTGTATGGAACAAAGCTGTGACTGAATGTTCTGCTTCAGACACCACGGAGCCTCCTCCCAGAAGGTAACAAGGAAAACAGGTCATGAAGAGGATGTGTCATGTCCCAGACAATCTTGCGGACCCTGCTCATGCAACAATTATGTGTTATGTCTTGGATGGAAGGGAGGGAACTGCAAATGTTCTTTTCAGCCATCCTCACCACTCTCTGCACTGCTATCCTGTCTGAAGCAGTGATGCTTCCAGACCAGACTGTGATGCTATATGACAGGATACTCTCGATCGTCTCTCTGTAGAAAGTGGTAAGGATAGGGGAAGGAAGATGTGCTTTTCTCATGCGACACAGAAAATGCAGGCGCTGCTGTGCCCACTTCACCAGTGTTTTGCTGTTGAGCGACCAAGCCAGCCTACTTGTTAACTGCACACCCAAGAATTTGATGCTGGTAACTATCTCCACAGGTGAATCATTAATGCACAGAGGAGTGTGGCTGTGCCTCCCTTTTCTGAAATCGACAATGATTTCTTTGGTTTTCCAGTATTTAAAACTAGGCTGTTTTCCTTACACCAGTTCACCAAACCATCAACCTCCTTGCGGTAAGCACCCTCATTGTCATCATGAATACTTAGTGTATTGTAATAGGAAGATTTTCTAATTAATAATTTGAATAACCAAGATGTCATGTGCAAAGTTAACCATTTAAAATACATTTAAAATGTTGAAATCACCTCTGGAGAAATATAAGACACTTACATAAATATAGGTTTTCTCATTTAAATTATTTTTGACTGCCTATGATGTTCATGAAAGAAAAGAGAGGTTTTAATAAAATGACCTAATCAAATCTCTCTTGCTCAACCAACTTTTCACAGAACAAGTTGACAGGGAATTAATAGATATTTAGAGTATATGAAAAAAGGTCACACATCTATATTTAGTAGCATCCTAAATAGCTACACTAATTTATTGTGATTATTTCATTATGCGGTTTCCCTGGAAATGCAAATCTATCATAATGATTTCATTTCAGATAGAAACCAGTTAAAAGCTGACCCCAACCAAGATGTAATTTAAGATCACAGTTAAACCCTTTTATCTTTTCTGTCTATGAAAATATGAACATATATAGAATCCATCAGGTAATGAGTTGCTTTGCTATATCATAATTCTGAAGTGAGAAATACATTGAGACCTATGATATCATGGATCCAATATAAGCCAATGAATTAGCCATATGTTTTATGGAGTCATAATTCTGGAGAAGAAGGCAAACAGATGTCAACATTTT
The DNA here is from genome assembly GCF_001527695.2 of Protobothrops mucrosquamatus. NCBI lineage: Eukaryota > Metazoa > Chordata > Lepidosauria > Squamata > Viperidae > Protobothrops > Protobothrops mucrosquamatus. The sequence continues at coordinate 614,099 of NW_015387181.1, forward strand.
TAAAATTATTCCAGTCACAAGCTAGTGAACATTAGGCAGCCAACTTCATAACTTGAGCATTTGTCTAACAACTTCACATACAAAACACCTTGAAGGAACTTGTAATAAAAGTAAAGTATTAGAAAACGTATTCATTAAAGGTACAGGACTGGTGTAGAGAAACAAGCAAAATGGAAACATTTATCCAACATATAAGTGGGGAATGCCTCCTCAACAAGCTCCTAAAACACGGGTATCAAACTCGCTGAGTCACATGACTTTTTTTGCATTGCTGGAGCTGAAGTGGGCGTGACCTCCGAATGATGCAACCAGCCCACGGTCCAGCAGTTTGACACCCCTGTCCTAAAAGATGTATTAATGATAGCAATTATCATACCTTGGTTAGAACTCATCTTGATTACTACAATGTCTTTTACATGAGGCTGCCCTTGAAAGAAAGTCTGAAAATGTCAATTGGTGCAAAACAGATTGACTAGACTGCTCATGGTACAGGACTCATGCGATGCCTGTATTGGAATATCTGCACAGATTAATACCTGTCTTTTAGACACATTTTAGAATGCTAAAGAGGAACTTGAAAAGGTTTAATACTCTATTATTTTTAGAACCGCCTCTCCCATTATGCCTAGTTACTTAGATCAATGGCCTTTCTAAAGATGCTAATGCATCTCCCTCCAGAAGCTTAGCTAGTGAGTATGTGGGGAGTAGTCATCCTCTTAGATGATGGCATGCTCTCTCTGAGGAAGTATGTCTGGCTGCCATTCTCCTAATATCTGGGAAGATGGGGCAAGCACAATGGTGGTACAAAAGCTTCTGCCAAACTTTTAATTGTTACAGTAATTCTTTTAATGCCTAAGTTGGATGTTGATTTTAATGGTGTTAATTCTTGTTTTATGTTTTATTTTGTTTATTTTATTGTTGCAAGTTGTCTTGATTGTTCAACTAAACAGAAAGGTGTGAGATAAATTCAGGAGTAAATAAAAATAAGAAAAATAAGAGCCTCACACATTTTGGAAAGGGAGAAGATTCTGAAATGCATTCACCTTGAATACTACAGAATAATAGCGTAGGCGCTTCCACACAAGAACTCTCAATAGGCTCCACAGGAACTTTTGATCTCAGTTGTGTTTAAGAATTAAGATGATTCATTTCTGGCTCATCTGTAGTTGCTCTACAAATTACAGTAAAGCCAGTTGTTGGATTGTTTGGGGGGAGATGTTGGAAATATTGCTTCACTTAAGAGCTTCTAGGTAGTTGATTTATTTACAAGAATTACCACATCAACCAAACAAATGCATACAACAGGAAGTAAGAACTGATTATTATCCTTTTGTATGGCACTTAGATGAGAGGATTTTTGCTAAGCAGAATCTGCAATAGGTTCCTGCAGAACAGTGATTTTAAGGTTTTGAAGTTGGGAGATTTGAAGATAATTATTAGATCATTTGTAGAAAAATATGGAATAAAATAAATAGAGGGGAATAAAAGTGGTGGTATTTGGAAGTGACCTCTATCAATCTCAATGTATGAAGCAGGATCTCTTCTTATGAGCTTAATAATCTAATAAGGTATTAGGAACAATCAATATGGAACAGATGCTTACTTATTCGCTTTGTTGCATGGTCTATCTATAGAAACTAGAGGAAATTAATTTGTTTTCTCCTTTTTCATATTGCTATTTCATATTCATTTGGCTGTGATTGTTAGATAAAACCATCAGAGGTACCATGACTGAAATATGAGTTTTAGGGCAGGAAACACAGAACAACCTATTTTTTCATGTAAATGTAACAGACCTACTGTTTTTTGTGTGTGTGTGTGTGTGCGCGTGTATAAAGTATTACATCAGGGGATATGATAGCGTACAACCAAAAATATAACAGTGCTAATATGTTAATAAAATGAATATATATAACATACATACATACACACAGAATAAATGAGTGACATTTGTAGAAATTAAATATATATCCATAAAATGATAATTTAGAACTAGCTCAACCTTTAACATATTATTAAATCTAACTATCTATTGCTCCATCTTCTCTGTTTTGGTGCAATATGTTATTTCAATAGAATTATATAGTCTGTTGTGTATATTTAGTACAATTTTTATTGTTGTTAATTGTTTACATTCAAGCCTATATTTTTAAAATTCACATGTTCTCCATTCACAAAAGTGCAGCTATTCAGATGGATTAAGAATAAGGGCATTTCTTCAAGAGCATGACAAAGACCAGTATTTCAGAATTAGGAATAAAGCAGTTAAGCAAATATTTAAGTCCAAAATTCTACAGACTACAGACGGGATACAAATTTTGTAAAAAAAAAAATATGACTTGGATTGTATATGTGCCCACCACCCAGGATAGAGGTTAGCATATACCAGGGGTAGGCAACCTTGGCTCTTTTATGACTCATGGACTTCAACTCCCAGAATTCCTGAGCCAGCATAGCTGGCTCAGGAATTCTGGGAGTTGAAGTCCACGAGTCATAAAAGAGCCAAGGTTGCCTACCCCTGGCATATACCCTCTATATACAAATTGAAAATATTAGAAAAAGTGCTGTTGAAACATAAGGGTATGCTGTATGGTATATGAGAAAATGTAAAGAGGAAGAATATATATGAGACAATATATTATCAAGCAGTGTTGCAAACAGATTAGAAATACAAGTTAAGATAGGCAAGAAAATGGTAAGTGAGCACCTGTCCAGGCTAGACGAGTTCAAATCACCAGGACCAGATGGATTACACCCCAAGGTTCTCAAGGAACTGGCAAATGTGATCTCAGAACCACTGAACTGTATCTTTCAATGAGACTGGAGCACTGGGGAACTACCAGAGGAGTGGAAAAGAGCTGATGTAGTTCCCATCTTCAAAAAAGGGGAAAAAATGGATTCAGGAAATTACAGACCTATCAGCCTGACCTTAATACCTGGGAAGATTCTGGAAAAGATAATCAAGCAACAAATCAGCAAACACCTAGAGAAAAACAAAGTCATGGGTTTGTCAAAAACATGGGTTTGTCAAAAACAGATCATGCCAGACAAATCTTATTGCATTCTTTGACCAGGTGACAAAATTAGTGGACCAGAGGAATGCTGTGGATATAGTTTACTTGGACTTCAGTAAGGCATTTGATAAAGTAGACCACAACCTACTACCTGATAAGATAGAAAAATGTGGGTTAGACAGCATCACCACCAGATGGATTCGTAGCTGGCTGACCGGCCGTACTCAGCGTGTGGTCCTCAATGGAACCGCATCTACATGGAGGGAAGTGTGTAGTGGGGTGCTCCAGGGCTCTATTTTTGGCCCAGTGTTCTTCAACATCTTCATCAACGATTTGGATGAGGGGATAGATGGGGAACTCATCAAATTTGCAGATGACACCAAGCTGGCAGGAATAATCAACACTCCAGAAGATAGGCTTAAGATACAGAAGGATCTTGACAGACTTGAACATTGGGTGCTATCTAACAAAATGATATTCAATGGTGAAAAAAGTAAGGTTCTACATTTAGGCAAGAAAAGCCAAATGTACAGGTATAGTATAGGTGATACATTGCTCACAGTAGCAGCTGTGAGAGGGATCTCAGAGTCCTAGTGGACAATCACTTAAATATGAGCCAGCAGTGTGCTGCAGCTGCCTAAAAGGCCAACACAGTGCTAGGCTGCATTAACAGAGGGATAGAATCAAGATCACGTGAAGTATTAATACCACTTTACAATGCCTTGGTAAGGCCACACTTGGAATACTGCATCCAGTTTTGGTCACCACGATGTTAAAAAGATGCTGAGACTCTAGAAAGAGTACAGAGAAGAGCAACAAAGATGATTAGGGGATTGGAGGCTAAAACATATAAGGAACGGTTGTTGGAATTGGGTATGTCTAGTTTAATGAAGAGAAGGACGAGGGGGGACATGATAGCAGTGTTCCAATATCTTAGGGGCTGCCACAAAGAAGAGAGAGTCAGGCTATTCTCCAAAGTGCCTGAAGGCAGGACAAGAAGCAATGGGTGGAAACTAACCAAAGAGAGAAGCAACCTAGAACTAAGGAGAAACTTCCTGACAGTTAGAACAATTAACCAGTGGAACAACCTGCCTCCAGAAGCGGTGAATGCGCCAACAATGGAAGTTTTTAAGAAGAAACTGGACAGCCATTTGTCCGAAATGGTATAGGGTTTCCTGCCTGAGCAGGAGGTTGTACTAGATGACCTCCGAGGTCCCTTCCAACTTTATCATTATTATTATTATTATCATCATTATTATAAACTGAACCATTTTCTCACCATTAGTGGAAATGAAGTATACACTTTGCAAAGGTTGTATTCAGAGTGAAATATATTTTTCAAATATATAGTTATGGGAAGTATTATTGGACTGCTCATTAAAATCTGGACTCCTGTCTATAAAAGAAGTGGTATGATTTTGCATCCTTTTATCAATATTCTAATATAATGATATTAAGTCAGATAGAAATATGTATAAAAAGTACCAAATACTTGTTTCTGTTCTTAGAATGTTAAATTAAGATTAGCAAAGAAAATGAAATTTAGCAACAGAGCTATTAATGCAGTCCTTTCAATAACGAGTTTATGCATGCTGGATGCATGAAATGGTTTGGTGCTGTGGGGGAAAAAAGGCTTGCAATCCTTGAGAATCCTGAATAAATAATTCTCAATTAAATGTTAGCACCTAATTATATTAACATAGTAATTACCAATGCAATTATGAAATTGAAGATTAACCTGGAAATGTAGGCTGCCTAATTTATTTTTATGATAGCTAGAAGTTTAATAGAATGTGTAAAGCTTCTACCATTTGAGCTATAGTGGGGTTACTCTAATACATAATTTAAGCGATGTTAATAATGGAGAAAAGCATCCAACACTCAGGAAAACTCTCGTAGGAATGGGCTTGCTGACAAGTATTTTTATTTTTATTTCAACAATATTTATCTTAGCATTTCTGCAGTAAGGTCTTCTAAGCTGCGTTAGATCTTATTGGCCATTAGTCCATCTAGCACCACATCTATACACAGAAGAGAACAGGCAACCTTGTGGCCCTTCAGATTTCTCACAATCTTTTTTCATTGACCAAACTGTTTGTGATTCATGGTTTAATATCCTAAATGTCTTCAGGCAACCAGATTGCCTCTCCTGCCCTTGAACTGGGTTATTCCTTTGCTGTTAACTGGAATTAAATCTGAGAACTTTTGCATGCACAATAGGTATTCCTTCACTGGACAAGTATTCTTTCCTGGTTTAGGGATATATCATCTGAGTATGTCTCTTCAAAAGTTCATTCAGTGGCATTTAAAAAAAACCCAAAACCATACTGTGCGGAAACCACTGGCTGACAGGGAGGGCCCCCCGCCGTGGGGAATAAAGAGACATTCTGGCTTAGACATTTTGGCTCAGGAACCAAAAAAATCTTGACAGACTTGAACAATGGACCCTATCCAATAACATGTAATTTAATGTGAAGTAAAGCAAGGTTTTACACCTAGGCAGGAAAACCCAAAGTACAGATTTGGTGAAATCTGCCTCAAAAACAGTAACTGTGAGAGAAACCTTGGAGTCTTAGTGGACGATCACTTAAACATGAGCCAGCAGTATGCGGCAGCAGCCAAAAAAATCTAATACATTCCTTGGTTGTATAAACAGAGGCATAGAATCAAAGTCACGTGAAGTATTAGTACTGCTTTATAAATCCTTAGTAAGACCACACCTGGAATACTGCATCCAGTTTTGTCACAACATTACCAAAAAGATGTTGAGACTTTGGAAAAAGTCTAAAGAAGAGCAACTAAGACGATTAAGGGCTTGGAGACAAAAACGTATGAAGAACATTTGCAGGAATTGGTACGGCCAGTCTAGAGAAAAGAAGGACTAGGGGTGACATGAAAGCAGTAGTTCAGTATTTGAAGGGCTGCGACAGAGAAGGCGTTTCAGGAAATTAGGTCCCCCAGAGAATGAGTTACAAATCAAGTGAATGGAGGAGTTTTGCATACTAGACCATGCACATTACATGGAAAGCAAAGAAAGTTCTTCTTGCCTGAGGAGAACTCCTGGAAATGCATGTTTATGTCCTTATTGGAGGGGGGGAAAGGGCTTAAGAAGAACCTTCTACAGTAGGTGGTAATACATCAAGGAAGTTTACACGTTTATACACAGGACTGGCAGCTCTGGATTGGTAATCATTTAGCAAAATAAGCTTATAATAATAATAATAATTTTTATTTTGCGGTCACAGACCAAAATGCAAGTGCAACAAAAGAAAACACAAGAAAATATGATCACAAATAATTAAACACCAGAAGCCTTGGCTAAATGGAATTACAACGTTCCCCTCTAATAGTTACAGCTCTTAAAAGAAATTTAGAAACCTGAGAAGTAATATAGGAGGAGCCATCCCCTAGACAATATAAGACCAAATTACTAACATTAAAACCAGAGGGATCAATTCCAAGGAGAGACAATAATTTAATTCTGCCTGTGTTATACATAAGGCAATATGATAGGACATGCTCCACTGTTTCAACTTCAGCCCTATCACAGGGGCATAGTCGCTCACTAAACAGGAGCCTCTTAAATCGCCCATCGAGTAGTGCTGAGGGCAAGACATTGAAACGGGCCAGGGAAAAGACTCTTCTAGACTTGGGGATGGTTAGAGTATAGAAATATGAAGCCATCCTCAATCCATAATTATTAGAATGGCTGAAGATCAAAGGGGAGTAGGTTTTGTTGGCTCTAGCAAAATAAGCTTGCACTTAGGGCACCAAGGGAAGGAATCACCTCAGGGTATTTTGCCCTATGATAACTCTTTCACTGCTACACTCATGTTTAGTTTTCAACAGTCTTGATGACTTGTCAGTTAAGCAATGGAAGGGCCAAGGTGCTGTGCTTAGGACATCAGCCACCCTTAATCTGGCCCTAGTAAAATTTAGGAAGGCAAGGAAGAAAACTAAATGCCAGAGAAAATGAAGATGGAGACAAGAAGAAATATATGAGCCAGAGTAGTAAGAGGACAATGAGACACTCTCCTAATAGGTCACTTTATGCTATATAGTTTATTTCTAAGAAAAAGATCTTATGTACTCAGTCTGAAGTTATGAAGTTATCAAGAATTGGATAAGATTTACCAAATGCTTGGATTTTTTTTCCTCTATGGAACATCCCCCCCCCCCCATAATAGCATGTCTGGGTCAAGTATTTGATCATTAGGATTCTATACTGTTTATTTTAAACAGTAGATCATCCTTCAGAAAATTAATTTCATTAAAAAGGAGTTTATATGGATTCAAGGATGTGCAAGGAAAAGCAATTCTACCATTTATTCTGTATTATGAATTTATTTTTATCCCATTTGCAACAGATTAAGATATAGCTCGTCTGTAAAAGAAAAAAATGTTTCCAATATGTCAAAGATTAAATATTGGTTGCACTGAGAACATGCAGTATGTGCGTTATTTTCTTTTTTAAACATAAATATTTGCTTATGTTCAAAGAATATTTTGCCCAGAGGTTTCAGTCAAGATCAGTGGAAGAGGAGATAGGCCATGCTAAAGACAAAGAAAAATAAATGAACATTCTTTCTATTTTCCAAAAATAGGTTCCATACAAAGTACTCTGTGGCCTAATGGGAGACTTGTTCCTTTTATGCAGGAGGGAAAACGATAGGTAGTTTGTTGCAATTTATATTTTGGTTAATTATTTTTTCTTTGTGAAAATGGTATGTGAGTCTATCCTCCATATTAACAAAAAATATTTCACTTGCCTGGATTTTGAATGATTTATAGGAGCACTGATTTTTCTTTTCCAAGTGAAAGTATAACATTATGAAATTTGCCATGATACTTGAATATTCAGTTTTACCAAATAATGTCAGTTTTACATAATTTTACATACCATACCATATACTCTTAGGGGTGTATTTCTTCTCAAATTACTAGAACTAGTCGAGCTTGCTCAGTATGAAAAGTTTTACTGAGGCATTTGAGAATACAGTTTCTTGTTTTATTGTAAGGATAGCTATGGTACACACTTTAATCTGAGAAGTGATCTACATTAGGTTTAATATATTGATTGAGTAATCTGGATAATATACTAGAAACTGCTAAGGGAATATGAGTTATTAGTATTCATTAATTGAAATCTTTCTTGTCATTTAAATACCCATATCCTTCCTGATTGTGTTTTATGTTGACATTACCTTCCTCACAAGGAATAATCTTCTCTTTAATTCTCTAGTACAATATCCAGCTATACCCAATTTAAACACTATAAACCAGAACTATCTATTACTGCTATTTATTGGCTGTCAATTGTTCAAAAGCATTAAAGTTGACATTTTATTTGTTATTTATTTATTAAGAACATTTATATCGCCACTCAACTCACTTATAGTGACTCCTGGTGGCTTACAGCAATAAAACCCAATACAAAAGCCAATAAACCCTCATACCCCTAGCAACAACAATCAGATCAACCACTCAATGGGCTCCATATCACCCTGATCCCCAGGCCTGTTGGCAGAACCATGTCTTCAGGGCCTTTCAGAAGAGTATCAAAGTGGAGGCAAATTTTATATCTCCAAGGAAGGAGTCACCACAGAGAAGACTTTTTATTGGTCCCACTGTTTTTTTGGTAGAATATTCAGCTACAAACAGACATGGGCATCCACCTCCAACCTACTGGCTACTACTTAAAAGGCCTGCATCTTTACTTAAAGTTAATAGTGTGCATTTTCTTGAACTTTCAGAGCTACTGTGGAAATGCCAGAAAAGATACAGTTTTTTAAGGAGCTGGCAAAGGCACAAAAAGAATGACCAAGCTTTATTGGAAGTATCCTTCCTTGCTTCAGATCTGAATGCAGCACATCTCCAGTTTTGACTTCAGCTATCCAATTCTATTATTTATATGATATATTTCTTATATAATTTAAATATGGATCCTAGTCTCAGTCATTTTCTTATTCTGAACCATTCTATTCCTCCAAAGTCTTTCTTTTTCAATAGCTTCTTATTCATTGTTAAGATTTCTTAAAATAATAATCAGACTAACCCTTAATCTTAACTACATAGATACAATTAAAGCAACCATTCAACCCAGCTCACTGATATGTCTTTGACATGATCAAGCAACAGCAATAAACTACAGCAAAAAAAGCAATCCGTACACTTATGGGAGCTAAATGCTATAAACTGCTTGAGCTTGGAACTTATGAGGTTTCCTTCATGTTTGTTCTCCTCATTCTGGTGTCCTACTCATAGGTGGCAAACCTGGGGCAGGTGGGAATATTAACTGGAAAGAATGTTGCTGGCTATAGAAACAGAGCTTTTCCCTATACTGCCTAATGCCATTTTAATTTACTATCATTCATCTGGGGATAGTTCAGTAATGCCTCTGGGAAATAAATGTGGCCTCACATAAAACTAGCAATCAGCTCAATTTAAACTCTTTAAATAATGGCAAGAAAAGAAAGGTAGCAAATCAGGATAAATATGTCAGAGTTCAGTAAAATGATGCTAATTCTGACCATACACGGATTCACAGTTCACAAGTTCGGAACCAGAATTTGCTCTCTCCCCTAGAGGAACAGAGGCACATCCCTCTGTTCTCCTGGATTCATCTTTGTCATATGAAGTCCAGGCAGGGTTACAAGTAATGGTCTTCTAATTTCTAGCCTGGTGCCTTAATCACTACATTAAAGTCATTCTCTGTCATCCATCTTGGGCACCATTCTGAAATCTCCAAATGGTTTTTTCCAGAATATTATACTGTAGCTCTGTTTTCTTCAAAACAAAATTTAAAAATGCCAGTTATGGTGGAAAATTCCTGACATGGGGCAGATATATCTTACAATTCTTAGGAAATTTATTTTTAATCTTATGGGTGAAAAATAAAAGTATCTCTTGACTGACTGAAGTTGTAATCTATATAAATAAATAGACATGGCCAACCTTATACTTAAAAAAGACAATTAAGGAGAAAAATACAGGTATTGGCATGTAAATATAAACCCTTCATAAATATATAGCACACCACCAATCCAAGGTAAATGAACAATATACAAAAGATGGTCTTTGGGGAAAAATAAAGAATCCTAACAAAGATTTCCTTTATTATCATTTCTAAATACTTTAAAGGTGGCTTTTGCCTGTATTAATGGTACCAGCTCTAGACTGTACAGAAGAAATGGCCATTATGAAAGCAAGCAATATAAAAAATGTTAACAAATTGCTAGTTATATTTGGATTTTTGCAGCCTATAACTGGTTTTTATTTATTTGCTTTATTTGTCTGCTGCCCATTTGAGAAGGTTCTGGGTAGTTAAATATCATGAAGAGGCATTCCCCCCACCATAAACTACATCATTTTAATCTGAGCTATTTTATCTGCCAAAGGCTGCAAGTATTCTTCACAGCAGTGCTTGAGATGTTCTTAGTTTTAGTTTTAAGGAATGAATTGCCTTAAAAAGTGCCACTGGGTAACATTCAGCAGACACAATAAGAGCAGCAAAATATTTCCAATATTGAATAATATGTAAGGAATCTAAAACATTACCCCATGTAAGTCTTCAATAAAAAAAGGCGAGTTTGCTAAAGAGTGTTTTAGCTTGCCTCATCTAGCTCTTTCTCAAACCAATCTAGACACAAACAAGTAAAGAAGGGAAGAAAAGTATATAATCATGGAGCATAATGGAGAAATTACAGTGATGGAACCTGGTTCAGTGGTTAAAGAGTAGTAGTAGTAGTTCAGTTTAGATACATAACCTGTTAAGCTGGTTTATTTCAAGACTGAAATACAAACTAAACTGGCTTAATCCTCTGAAACATTTAAATTTCTTATTGGTTTTTATGTTTACATAAAAAGGTATGTTGCAAACCTAATTATTAAAAGCTTCAGAATGAAAAATGTATTCATTTTAAAAAAAGTAAGGATTTGAAAGTTGAATAAAAGATTGTAATAATGGAGCGAGACAGAAATTTCAACTGGTAAAGTGTTTTGATTTTAGAAAAGGAACATTAAGAATTTTATAATCAATAAATCTATGTTCTGTTAATATCTGTTTCTTTTATTTGCACCATAATTTAAATCAATGTTAACAACTCAAAAAAACTAAAGTACTGTAAGCTACAATTCTCCTTCCCACTTTTGCAGTGCATTTCAACCATGTAGGAACAATTCAAGAAGATGGCCTTTGAACATCTACGACCGAATGTGTGATTACCTGAGGAGTCTCATTGATAATGAGCTCATTTGACACATGTCAGAAAGCATTCATAGGAAATGTGCAATACTTTCACTTTTACTCTGCAATTACTAATGCATAGCTTCTTTTTGAGGCTCAAAGAATAACATCATTTCCTTTTCATTTAAATGATACAGACCAAAGTTTAATTACATGCACATATTCTTGATAATCACTATCTCTTTTTGGAAAGTACATATTCTGGTTTTTTTTTTAAAAAAAAAGAGTAAAAAATAAAATGAAATAATCTCAATATATTCTTCTGAAATGAAAGGAAACTGTGGACTGAGAAAGCAGTAGAAATTTTAAATAATCCTATATGTCAAAAACATGTTTCTTTGATGCCTATATTCAGTCTGGTCAACTACATATTCTATAGATTTCTGTAGGTCTACTACAAGAACTAAAGAGGCAACATTTAAACTTTAATCAATGAAGTGAAGCATAAGTTTAGGGAAAATAAGTGAGTTCATTTTTCCTCAATTAAATCTTTGTCCCTAAAGTTGGAGGTCTGTTAGTTTTCCAGAAGTTATTGAACAACAGCTCACAGCAGCTAAAAGCCATCAGCATAGCCAGGAGTACCAAACATTGGAAGCTGTAGCTCAATAACTTCATGAGTTCCTCTCTCTTGTTTTAATCTTTGGCTGTATTTTAGAAGTATTATTATGTTGATTTTTAAAGTACTTCAGCTCAGCCATCACCTTCATTCCACCAAATCTCAGAAACCTCATGAATATCGATATAGTTGCCCTTCTCTCAACACTGAATACTCCCCAATCAGTTCTTGTAATGAAACACAAAAATCCACTCAGTTTAACCGGAGCAGTGCATCATGGTACCTTGACTTCAATGGAAAAAGAATGGAAACAAACATTTTTGAATGAGGCAAGTATTCTTGCCAGTGGAAAACAATTTCGGCAATAATACCTCAAAATCATCTACACAGCATTACTTTTGGTATTCTAGATAAGCCAGAAATTGACTGGCTTGGATACAGAAGTACCGAAGAGCTCTGACATCATGTGATAGAAAGGTATTTACAGCAGATGACATCATACTGAAAAAGGAAATATATTTTAAAGATAATCACCAGAGATTCATTTTGATAGTTATTTCCTAACTAAAAAGAAGAATGATTTGACTTTAAGCCTCACTTTGAGGGAGATGGGGAGGTTTAGAAATGTAATTATGAAATGTAAATGAATGAATGAATGAATGAACGAATGAGCAAATAAATAAATGAATAAATAAATGAATGAATAAATAATAAATAAATAAATAAATAAATAAATAAATAAGCTTGCTACCTTTCCTGGGAAAAACAAAATAAATATATAGTGATACACACATTCACTTACATTCACACAGACAACTATGCATGCTAGGAGCAACACTCTGAAAAGGAAGAAAGGGAAAAAAGTAATTAAATAACTTGTTATTGCAATTAAATTATTTGTAAAAATAATTCCTGGTAAAATTAATTGATTCTCATTTGCAGTCGGGCTTCAGGCCGGGATACAGCACGGAAACACTGGTGAATGATCTCTGGAGGGCCCGGGACAGGGGTTATTCCTCTGTCCTAGTTCTTTTGGACCTCTCAGCTGTTTTTGATATTGTGGACCACGGTATCATGCTGCGGCGCCTGGTGGAGTTGGGAGTGGGAGGCACCGTTATGCGGTGGTTCTCCTCCTTCCTCACCGACCGTACGCAGTCTGTATTGGCAGGGGGACAGAGGTTGACCCCAAGGCCCCTAACTTGTGGGGTGCCACAAGGGTCGGTCCTCTCCCCCCTACTGTTCAATATTTATGTGAAGCCGCTGGGTGAGATCATCCGTGGCTTTGGGGTGGATTTCCACCAGTACGCTGATGATACTCAGCTGTACATCTCCACCCCAGGCCACCCCAATGATGCCCTTGACGTGATGGCCCGGTGCCTGGAGGCCGTACGGGTCTGGATGGGGAGAAACAGACTCAGGCTCAACCCTTCCAAGACTGAGTGGCTGTGGTTGCCGGCCCCCCGGCATAGTCAGCTGACTCCGTCGCTCACTATAGGGGGCGAAACTTTGGCTCCCTCGGAGAGGGTACGCAATCTGGGTGTCCTCCTGGATCCACGGCTGACACTAGAAGACCAGTTGACGGCCGTGGCCAGGGGGGCGTTTTACCGGGTACGCCTGGTCCACCAGTTGCGGCCTTTTCTGGACCGGGACGCCTTGCACACAGTCACCCATGCTCTTGTCACCTCCCGCCTGGACTACTGTAATGCTCTCTACATGGGGCTCCCCTTGAGGAGCATTCGGAGGCTCCAGTTAGTCCAGAATGCAGCCGCGCGGGCGGTGATGGGAGTGACTCATCGCTCCCATGTAACGCCGCTGTTGCGCGAGCTGCACTGGCTGCCGGTGGCTTTCCGGGTGCGCTTCAAGGTGTTGATTATCATCTTCAAAGCGCTCCATGGCATCGGACCTGGTTATCTCCGAGACCGCCTTCTGCCTCAGATTACCTCTCATCGGCCGATACGCTCCCACAGAGAGGGTCTCCTCAGGGTGCCGTCANCTAAGGGTTATCTTAAAATTGGTTTTAAAATAATTTTAGCAAGAAAAGGCCAATAATTAATATTCTATTTTTAATTACATTTTAAATTTAGTATTTTTGTATTATGTACCTGTTTTAATGGCTGTAAGCCGCCCTGAGTCCGCTAGGAGAAGGGCGGGGTAGAAATTTAAATAATAAATAAATAAATAATAAATAAATAAATATATTACTGCTCCTCCCCCACCTCACATACAAATTATTCTCTCACACAGAGACATGCAAGCATGCTCACATTCTCCACTCTCCTTCCAGCCAAGATAAAGAAGGAAAATTACAACTGCCAGCAACTAGGATGGACATGGTGGTGAAGTTAGAGCAAGTGTAGTTGCAATGGGAATAAAAGAAAATAACTGGGTGCAAAAGGAATAACAAACCTTTGTTTATGATCAGGTAAAAATAGAGAAACAAAGATAACAGAGGAAGCTACTTTGGCATTATTATATGGGGTATTTTAGAACAGGCTTTTTATTCAATATTTATTGTGATTTTTATTATTGCCTGTTCACCGCCCTGAGTCCCGTAAGGGAGATAGGGCGGTATATAAATTTAAATAATAAATAAATAAATAAATAAATAAATTATGAAATTATGAGGGTAAACAGTCCCTCTCAAGAGACTCCTTAGAGGCATCCATGCTTCTGCAACGATGTGCCTCTCTAGTCAACTGGCTTATTTTCAGAAAGATCTAATGTTTGTTTTTTAATATTTTAATAATATATTTTTAATATCAAACATCTTAAAATAACCTAAGTTGTTTAGGAGGAAAAAAATCTGTTAATTTATTAACATTCTAAGCACATTGTTTCATGCTACAAGCAATTTGACTATGATAAGACAAGTTGACGTTCAGTGTCGGTCCCTATCCAGTCCTGCATGCTTATCAAACTAATCTTTTTTTTCTTTTTTTGTATTAACAGAAAATAATAAGCAAAATATTTCTATTTTGGAAATATTCTCCATTTTCCTGCAATGGGTGGACAATGCATGTAACTCGGGGAGTAGTCAATCTAATATAATTATTATACCCTCTTAAAAATGAGATAAGCTTTAAACAGTTAGCTAACCTATTTTGTTCTAATATTCAGCAAACTCCAAGAAAATCTCTTCTTACACAATCTTTTGGATATGTCATTTGCCATTTATATTTCATAGCCCTAAGGGGAAAAAGTTATAAAAAGGTATTAATGCAAGTAGATAATAAAGCTGCATTCTATAAATCTATAGCAGCTTAGAGTAATCATTACAGCATGCAAAACTCTTTCATCTATTCAAAAAATATGCAGAGCACAGAAAGCCTACTAAGGTGCATGACAAGTCAGAGTTAAATATATATTAATAAATGAATTAGCTTCATAAATAATAGTCATAATGACATTTTAGGAGACAATAAGTCTGAGGATTGTCAGAAAATGGTTGATGCATGGGCTTCACGTCTCAGTGATTCTTCAAAATGAATAGGCTTTGTGGAGATAGTTCAGACACACAACCAGCCTATTTCCTTGAATAATTTACTTGTTGTCAATTTGTACAGCCACATTACACATGCAAATTGTGTTGCCTATGCAAACACCACTTTGAGATGATAAAAACAAATTTACGAAGGCTATAGAGGAAGGATTTATTTCACTTTCTCGCCCAGGTCAAGCAATACATGTATCTGACGATTGTGTGTACCCAATTTTGTTGTAATTATATCAGCAAATTATTCTTTATAATCTTATTATTTTTAGCAGTCTCCTTGTGCTTGGGATAATTAGCTTTCTTCACTCAGTGTAAAAACAATTCAACTTGCCAGTGAGGCAGGGCACAGCTCCATTATCTGTTTGGGGTTTAAATTTATTCCCTATATTCTTGGACACTTTGTGTAAATTAAAAATTTCATAGTCCCTAATACTGTACACGCTGTTCATTCAGTGATGAATTAAGGTCCCTAAACCTTACGTTTGCTATTCGATATCTCACCCACTTTATATGTTAATCTGTGCTAATGAATTCCACAACCCCTAGCTACAGTGAGATGACTAAAATTATTACCACTTACAGAGATATGCCTTTTTCATTTAAAGTTCAATTCAAATTGCTCCCATAAACAGTCTGCCTCACAAAGATACCTCCTTTAAAGAAGAGTTACTTACCTGTAAGTAGAGTCTTCTAAAGGTAGTATTATCTTTGGATACACATTCCAAAATCATGTGACCTCCGGTTTTAGTGCATAGAAAAGTAAGCTTGGTAAAAATACTGCCAACTTATGAAAATCCCCAAAGACATTTCCTCTTCTGTCTAACCTTATACTTCCCTTCCCCTGATCTTAATACTTGACTCATCATGAAGGATCATCTATTTTAATATTTGTATTAATTTTGATAACTGCTTCAAAATAGAAAAATAGATTTAATAAGATGTTACAGCTTTTTTCCCCTCCACATTCTGAGTTGGGCAACTCTTGGAGGGGTTTTATTTCTAAGTCATTCAATCACTATCTGCTAACTCAGAATTAGTGTGTTTATTTTTTTAAAACCTTTCAGCTATATTCAGTACTAAGTCTGTAAAGCAAAACACCTTGTAACATGGCTCAATTAACTGATACTTTGCAAAAGAAATGAGAATTGGGTTGACAAATTGTTTTTTGTTTAGCAGTCTTGATTTGATTTCCATACTGGAGCCAAGATGACATTGATTTCAGATATATGAGGGGCATGTTCCATGTAACTTCATATATATTTATAATGGTTCGGAATATTTTGTCACTGGGATATAAATCCAGTTAAAATTCAGAGCAATCTCAAATGAAATCATCGTTTTTCCAGGCCCATCCAAGTTGAAAGATTAAGATGAACAAAAGAATACAAAACTTTTAATCTAAAATTTATAAATAAGATGCAAAATAGGAGTATGTTCATTATAAAAGAAAAGAAAATGTGGTAAGAATGCATTTTTGTAAGATAATTGGAGGTAAAAATAGTACTTGTGAGCAATAGCCCTAGAGAGAACAACTGTGAATATTTCACTGCCATTTTGTACTTTAAAAAAACCTGAATTTTTATTTTGGGGAAAGATAATAGTTTAACACTGTATTTATACTAGAATCATTTTATCCTCTGAGACATAAGCCTCATGGCTTTTTAAGTCATTACCTATTATTCTGCTGGTATTCAAGCCATTTTCTGCTAAAGGTCTAGTAATACACTTGACTTATTGTGGCACTTGGGCCATCATCTGCTTCAAATGCAAATTATGGACTGAATTTGGGATAGTAAATAAATAAACTTTTTTTTTTTTTGCAATATTGGATTGAGTGAAGAAAACCCTTTTAGTAGTTTGATGTAATGGCTGATGCAACACTCCGACCCTTTCCATAATAGCAGCACTGATGTACAAGAACAGTGATTTATTTAGTACATTTATATACACATTTTTGTTAAATATTTTCAGGCAATTTATGTACTCTCCAATACAACAATTCATCTCAAGGTCATTATAAAGTTTGAATGAATCCTAGTCTGCCTACTCTAATACAGAATTAATGCTACAAAATTCTATTATTTGGCTGCAATTTGCCTTAATATTCCCTCTACATGATTAAAAGATGTTAGAATCCTATTATAAATGTATCTCAAACTGACAGAAAATACAGAGCCCCAAACAGCATTAAACCCTTTTAAAGCTATCTTGAACATTATTATTTCAAAAGATTAATACAAAATAAAACCTGAAAATTTAGATGCTATTTTTGTCTTTGTACATCTCTTTCTAAAATCATTAGTATTCCTTTTCAGCAGGGGGTGTTTTATTAAAACACAATCATGCTGTAGAATTTCCCATTATGTTCACAAAAATGAATATGGCATAGATACTATCCTAACACAATGACTGTAATCTACTAATACAATAAATTCTTCAAAGTATGTTTAAACAAGAACTCCATTCTTGATTATTTCAGCTTATTTCCAAAACACTATCTAAAATGAAGAAAATTAATATTTTCCTTAGATTTGTGAAAGAAAATAACTTCAGATTCATTTCTTGTCATCCACTGTCAAGAACATATGATGATATGTGATTGTTTAACTTATCTTAAATATACATTTTAACATTAGGATTATATAATTTGCTTTCTTTTGTGCAAACACATGCAATATAAATTTTAAAGAACCTTTATTTCTCATAGTAATGTTTCCAAGCAATATCCAACCAAATGTTTAAACAAGAGTTAAGTTATTCAGTGTGAACCAAAGTTTTAAAAATCCAGAATATGTCTTCATTTTATCAGTTTCTAGAATCTCCTACATTGAAATTAAAAAAATTCCTGTCAATTAATGGGATTTACCTAAGATGTTGCTTGATATTCTGTTTATATAAATCAAGAACAATTGTCAAGTATCTTGTGTTTTCATATCATGGCTTTAATCAATTTATCAGTTTAACATCAGCATGACCAGTTTAACGTACAGTAGTGATCTAGAAATACAACAGTAGGCACTTCTTGTAATTAAAAAAAAAAGAACTTTGGTCAAAATTCATATATATATATATATGTATGTATGTATGTATGTATGTATGTATGTATGTATGTATGCATATGTATATGTATATGTATAAGTATATGTATATGTATATATATGAATATATATTTGAACATATATTTGAATATATATATAATTCTATTCTATATGCAATAGAAAAATATCGTTAAATACTGATGCTCTAAAGACACAATGATTGTTCAGGCACTATCTGGACAATATAGACTTTGTATATGAAAATCAGAATTTGTGTAAGTCAAATTCATGATGCAATGGTATAATCAGTTAACCTGAGTGTAAACCTCAAGAAATGTAATGGGATTTAGTTCTGATATGTATCTGAATTATGAAACAAAAGCACAGAAATAAAATAATAATTCTGCACTATATATTTGCCAACCACTACTAAGTAATTTTATTGTTTAGCAAATTGCTTCAAATGTGAAAATATGAGCTAATCTGCGAAACCCAAACTAAACAAAACTAAATCACAACTTTCTCGGTTTTGCTTGGGGAAATTAACAGTTGAATCTGTGATGATTTACGAGCAATGCATCTACTATAGGACTATGCTATGGCTATGTTATGAAGCACCAAAACGATGTATCTTCATTCAATATATTACATGTCTTTTTATCAATGGATGTTTGCTGGGGAAGAAGTGTGTGAAACAATATCTGACATCTGTGTTGGTTTCTTTCAGGGTGGATAATAATCAATGATTTTTGGAAAAAAAATTAAAAAACAGATTTTTTTATTTAGATCAGATGTTTTTGATTCAAATCGGATTTTTTTTATTTTTATCAAATTTATTTTACTAAAATGCTTTTGGAGTAAAAATCTATCAAAATATAGTTATCTATTTAAGATATATTAATAATTTAGTTTATTCAGCATGAAATGGAGCTTAGTTATGTAGCATGAGGCTGTATATTCTGCAGTATTTACATTTTTGGTAAACTCATTCAATGAATCCAAGCTCTACAAGTTGAGATAATATGCACTGCATTGATGCATTCACACAATTTCGCAGTAACCATGAGATAAATCATAAAACAAAGTTCAGGAATATTCCTTTATCCCATTGTTTTGCAAATCTATGTACACTACAAACTGTATGATTGTTTAAAGAAAAATGCATCTGTACCAGGATCTAAGTGTTTTAGTTAAATAAAAGAATTTGACTAATTCTCCAACTATGTGTGATTAACCTATTAACCTAAAATCGGTTCTGATATCACGGTTTTATTAACCTGACAGCTTATTATTCTAAATAGGAAACTTTCATTTTGTTCGCAAATAATATTAAAGATTCTAACTACCAGCAAGAATGAGTCTTACATGTAAATAGCACCTGTCATTTCAGATCCATCATGGCAACGCCTGTTAGCGGGCATCCACTCACCTGCTGCCCGCCACATCCCTCACCTTGTTGTGTCACTGCCGCATTACCAGCCGTCCCATTAAAGTGAATGGGACTGTCGGTTAGTCAACATGGATCAGAGGAGGAGCCACTGCAGAACAGAGATGACAGTTGCTCTTTAAAAATTATGATTTAAATCGAGTTGATTTAAATCAAGCCTTTTTACTAGTGATTTAAATCATGATTTAAATCAAATCCACCCTGGTTTCTTTCAAGTTCTGCTTCTTGTCTTATGATTTTTCTGCAGGGCATTTGGGCGGGACAGGTTTGTAAGAAGTACAGCTCATAAGCCACCTCTAGCCCATCCTCTTGTGGTCCCAGAATGTCCCCAGAAGAAACTTGGCAAAAATTAGCCTATTTTCATTTGGGGAAGAAAGCAAAATAAAAATGTCCTCATTCAGTATTTTAACTCTTTAGACCATGGAAAACTACTTAAAACCTGCCATGGTATGCTGATATGGCCTTTCAGATTACGCAACCTTGAAATAAAATATATACTGTATGCACTTATTGATTTGTGCTGTGTACAATGTGGCATAGGAAGGGGCGATGGCTCATTGGTCCAAGATGCTGAGCTTCTCAGCTGGAAAGTTGACAGCCTGGGTTCAAGACCCAAGCACTGTGCAAAGGGGTGAACTCCCATTCTTGCCCCAGTTCCTGCCAACCTAGCTGTTCAAAAGCATACAAATGTAAGTAGATAAACAGGTACCACTTTGGTGGGAAGGTAACAGTGTTCCGTGCTCCTTGGCATATAGTCATGCTGGCCACATGACCAAGAAGTGTCTTTGGACGATGCTGGCTCTCTTGCCTAAATAATGGAGGTGAGCACTGCCCCCTAGAGTCGCACATGACTGAACAGGAGAAATTGTTATTTTTCTTTATGGTTGTGGTGGCGAACCTATGGTACGCGTGCCACAGGCGGCACGCAGAGCCCTCTCTGTGGGCATGCGCATCCTCGCCCCAGTCCTAGGCCTTCAGCTGGGTTTTATAAAACCTTTTTGCTTTAGGCCTCCACCGCTGTATGCAAAAAAAAAAAAAAAAGGTTCAATCAATCAATCAATTTCAACTTCTCGTGGGAAAAAAAAATCTCGCAAAGTTGGAATTGATTGATTGAACTTTTTAGTCCCACCCAGTCTGCCGTTACCACGGCAGCCACGCCCACCCAATGGGCCACACCCACCCGGCACCCGACGATACATAAGTGGGTTTTGGGTTGCAGTTTGGGCACTCGGTCTCTAAAAGGTTTGCCATCACTGCTTTATGGCCTTTCAGGTTACACAACCCTGAAATAAGATATATATCCATTTATTGATTTGTGTTGTGTACAAAGTGGCATAGGCTTTTTGGTGTTTGCAGTAGCAGGTCCTGCCATATTTAGAGAAACCTGACTAAAACCAATGCTGACACAGATGCATGATGTGCACAACACCTTTACTTTATTATTTATTACCTTAATTTTTCAAGCAACAGCAACAATGGTTCTATAGCCTACAGTGTAATTGCTAATCCTTCTAGTTATTTTACATTCTGACACATCTCATTTATATGAATAATCGTTTGGAACAATTCCAATATATGAATTTGAGTAAAAAAAGAAAGTTACTTCCATTAACTTGAAAAAATAAATCAAATCTTTGACATACAAGAACTAGATTGGTGATGTGAGAAACACATATACACACAAAATGAGAGAGAGATTAATCGAGATGTAAAACTGGCCAACATTCAATATAAGCTTCATTATCTTAGGTACAAGGAAGTTCATTGAGCAAGCAATCACTTTTGATTCTATGCCACTTGTGGGCAGTCAGTAAGATAGGAATTGCTTGTAAAATCAAAGACGTGATAAAAATTATTTGTTTCCTCAAAAAAAGAAAATCATAAATTGGAAATATAGATTTACACATTTGAATCCCAGAACTGATATGAAGTTTTACCAATTTTTCCGGTTATGTCAATTTATCCATTTGTAGTATTATCCATCCCTTGAATTATGCTACTAGATAGGAACAGGGTTATTTCTACTTATCTGATGCCAGCAACTCAAAGTGCTGCATTCCTTGAAAAGAATCTGTACTAGCATAAAAGTCCTCTTTTGTCAATGGGACATTGCTTGCAACATAAGAGACATATTCAACTCAAATGATTTTACCTGGATTTTAAAAGTTCTGGGATTACTGGACTACCGAAAATAAAATACACTTTAATTGTTTAACCAATGGAAGGTATAGTTTTCAAGGTAAGGATAATGAGTCTAAGAAGACTCAAAGGATAATTATTCTGAAGGATGAAAAGAACCATTTCTTTGGATTCTTGGTTCCTTGTCAGAATAAAAACTAAGTGACTAAACTTACATTTCCAACAGGCTACAAAATCTGCTTTGGTAGTAAAGGGTATTTTCAAAATATTACTGCTCTCTAGTAGTCTTCTGGATCTGTGCAGCCCAATCCCATAGCCTTAACAGAGATGCTCATAACCCACCATTTCCACAAGAAGTATTTGGGTTTTAAGAGAGAAGGACAATTCAGGATGAACCATGCTGAGTACTAATATTTGAAGTATTCTTATGGATTGTTTGATTAAGGTGCTGAGTTCATAGTCAGGAAGATATTTATATTCAGCTTTGTATACAAATCCTTGGATTAATATACAGAAGTCAGTAGATATTATCCATATAAATAAAAATGTAAATGTTCGTTTGTTCAAAATCTTAAATCTCCGAAAGTTCTTCACCGATTGCTTTGAAATTTTGACACAACGTTGCATTCGAATACGCATGTGTTTTTATATACCTATATTATATAGATGTCACACCTGTGACAGGTAAAAACATGCTTTTTTGAAAAACAGCGCCATCTGTTGGACGTAAAAGCATACCCACAAGCATTGTGAAATTAAACATATTACAAACGTGCGCTTTCTCTTTTCTTTCTTTTCCATTTAACCAGACTGAGCCACAACAACGCGTGGCCAGGTACCGCTAGTTTATAATAAATAGAGGCAGCCTAGCAGCTGTCGTGAACTTCTTAGTCCTAAATGCAATATTATCTACAAAAAACTAACATAGCTGAACCTCTCTATAACAAGGGACATAAGGTTTTCATAATTTTATCCACAATTCCTTATTTTATTATTCCTTTGAAAAGCAACTCTGTAATTTGACTCATTATAAGCCACAATGTAACTAATTTGGGTTGGGTTTTGCATGCTATATGATTCCAAGGATTGTGACTTATAAATCATAGTTCATGATTTAACATGTTTTGAAATAAGGGAGGAAAAAAACCTTACCTGTAGCCTGAGGTGCAAGTAGCTTCCCAATATATATTAATAAATATGGCCATCTACAAATATTTGGTTGGCTAAATTGAAGCAGTTTATTATTATTATTAAATTTGTTTGCTGACCATCTCACCACAAGAGAAGTCTGGGTGGCTTACAACATTAAAATGAAACCATAAATATATGAACAAAAATATAAAATCACATTGAAATTACAATAAAATACAAGTTATAACTAAAATGGAGGGAAAGAAAGGAGAATATATGGGGTGCGGAAGAATGTGAGAACTGCTGTTACTTGATCAACCATCTTCAGTATTTAATTCCCCCATCAGGACCCCAAGCCAACTGATAAAGCCAGAAGTTCAGGTTTTTACAGAAAGTTAGGAAGGTATGAGCAAACCACTCCTCAGGGGGAAAAGGCCAGGGCCATGGCAGAGAAGACTCTTCTCCTGGATCCTGCCACCAAAATTCCTTGACTGATAGGATCCGTCGCATGCCTCCTCTGCTGGCACAAATGGGGTGGGCTTGTCCCATAGATTGGTTTGTCAGGTAACCCGAACTCATGACATACAGGGCTTTTAAATTTAAATTCAACACCTTGAATTGCACTGGAGGCAAACCAGTAGCCAGTGCAGCTTTCGGAACAGTGGTGTAATATGGGCCACTCTAGGGTGCCACATTCTGCATCAGCTAAAGCTTCCAAATTCTCTTCAAGGGTAGTATCATGTAAAGCACATTGCAGTAGTCCAAGCATGGGATGACCAGGGCTTGAATGACTCAGTGCAGGGACTCCTGATCCAGGAAAAGCCGCTACTGGAACACAACCTGAAGTTGTGCAAAGGTTCTCCTCGCTGCAACTGCCACCTGATCTTCGAGCAGGACTAGCAAATCCAGGAAAACCCCCAAGTTGTGGACTGGATCTGCTTGAGGTAGTGCCATCCCATTTAGATCTAAACATTTAAAAGTCCAGGATCTTGAAGCTCCCCTCCTGAGTCAATTGTACTATTTTGGTACCCAAACAGAAATACATACAAACAACTACCCATTTCCTGCCAACTTGATGCCTTTGTTTTTATATATTTTAAAATAATAGTTTATATAGATACTCTGGCTCTTGCTTTATTCTGACAGCTAAGGGAAATTTCTAATTGGAAAACAAGGGAGTGAAAACTTTTCTACCAGGTTAGGTCTAGAAAAAGCCCCAAATCTTTCTTTTCTTTCTTCCTAACATTTTTCCTGCAAGAGTAGAGTCTACTTTTGATCCCTTCGTTGCCATAGGATTTGACTGACTAGCTTGTTGTCTGATGTCATGAGCTGAGAGTGACTGGTCCAAAGTCACCCAGTCGGCTTTCATGCCTACGGCAGCACTAGAACTCACCCTCTCCTGCTTTCTAGCCTGGTGCCTTAACCACTAGACCAAGCTGACTTACAAGGAAAAATCCCAGACCAATATACAATTAATTCTTATAGTACCTGTACTACTATTTTTAGAAATTGGTCTTTTAGTAGTAGGTAAGTACAAAATTTCTCCCTTAGGTGTTACCTCCTGGCAGAAATAACTTGCTGTGTGCTTGTTTTTGTCTTAGCTAATGGTTTTAAATCAAATAAAATCAATAGATAGCAATTTTTCTTTCAGAAGATGTACTTCCACTATAAGCCTAAATCAGTGATGGCGAACCTTTTAGAGACCGAGTGCCCCAAAACTGGCCCTGCCCCCGCTCCACACCCCTGCCCCACCTCCGCTCTGCCCATCCCCCGCTCCGCCTGCCCACAGGACCACTCACCACCTCCAGGGCCCGCCGCAGATCGCCCAGGCAGCCCAGCAGCGCTATGGCGGCCACACCCTCTACCTGCGCCCTGCAGCATCAACTGCACGATGGGGTGTGAGGGCAGAGTCTTGTCTACGCTGCCTGGCTGCCATGTCCTTGGCTGCACTGCTCCGTGTGGGCTACGCTTGGGGGCGACTCTCCTTCAGGGGGGCTGCTGGAAAGGAGGGGGTCGCGGGGGGAGGCAAGGCTGGGGCAATGGCATGTGTGCCCACAGAGAGGGCTCCGAGTGCCGCCTCTGGCACCCGTGCCATAGGTTCGCCACCACTGGCCTATATATTCCCCTTTACACTTGTGAAAGGATTACCTTTAAAGTATCTGACACAGCTTAGTTATACAAACTTAAATGTTTTCAAGGTTATGTTTAATACAAGGGAAGGGAGTCCATATATGTCTTATTTAGTGATTGCTAGGTAGGGCAGTCATGAAGGCCTTGGAATAGATGAAAAAATAATGCCATGATGTATCTATGCCTATAAAGATCAGAATCAGGCAAGCCTTGGTATTTCATGTGACACCCCACAAAAGTGAAAGTTTAACTTTGAAGCAGCAGGATAGGAACAGTATTGACATCTTTGAACTTTGGTGTTGAAGAAGACTCCTTAAAATGCCTTAGACCAGGGGTGTCAAACTCAATTTCATTGAGGGCCGCATCAGCATTGCAGTTGCCCTCGGGGTGGGGGGTGGCCTACTGGCACCCGCACCTACCTCACCCACACCGGATGACCCACCCGCACCGGTCGAGATGTAGTAAACGTACTTCTCACGGACACCCCCGGACCCGTCCTCACCCTTTCTAGACTCCCAGAGACCGTCTTCCCCCACCCTGGTCCCGTCTCGGGTAGTTCGGCCTATACACTTCATCCGTTCCTGGTAAACGACCGGTGAAGGTCCTGATGGTGCATTTCTTCATTCCTCACAAAGGGTGACACCTCCCCAGCATGCACCAAGCGGGCGGGGCCAACGCGGCAGGGGCTGGTTCCTCGCTGTTTCCAGGCGGCCTTGTGGAGCTAAGACTGAATGAGTTTCAGCATAGATGGCCACCACAAAATTGTATATTGGCTCCCTCCCGGCTGGCCTGGGCCAGGGCCAAGGCAGCGGTGGCCGTTCCCTCACTGTTTCCAGGATGGTTTCGCGGGCCACATGAAACCACTTCGCAGGCCGCATCCGCCCCCGGGCCTTGTGTTTGACATGTCTGCCTTAGACAGCCAAGAAAGCAAACGAATGGTTAATAATAACAATAACAAAAATAACAATAACAATAACAATAACAACAACAACAACAACAACAACAACAACAATAATAATAATAATAATAATAATAATAATAATAATAATAATAATAATATAAAGTTAGAAGGGACCTTGGAGGTCATCGAGTCCAACCCCCTGCTCAGGCAGGAACCCTACACCATTTCAGACAAATGGCTGTCCAGTCTCTTCTTAGTCAAACAAATCAAAGCAGAGTTCTCACTCAAGGCACAAACGACCAAGCTGAAATTATCCTACTTTGGACACATTATACAAAGACCCAGCTCTTTGGAAAGGCTCTAATACTCAGAAATGTACAAGAGAAGAGGAT
Source organism: Protobothrops mucrosquamatus (assembly GCF_001527695.2). NCBI lineage: Eukaryota > Metazoa > Chordata > Lepidosauria > Squamata > Viperidae > Protobothrops > Protobothrops mucrosquamatus. Next base: position 640,585 of record NW_015387181.1, read on the forward strand.
GGTGGATAGACCCAGATAGAGTGGCAATGAGTGCAATGCTGGAAGACCAGGTTATGGACAATTGGTCATGGAGAAAATCTAAGTAATCGCTAGCAGTCCACAACGATTATGATGGACATAATCAAAAAAATTTCAGCTACCGAATTTCTTTAGTCGGGGCAAAGCCTACATTTTTGGCTACCCCCAGGATGCTATTTTAATTTAGTTTTTGGGGATGTGTGTGTGTGGGGGGGGGGATACCGAGACCATTTTCAAAACAGCTCAGCCAAAGAAAGTTTTCAATCTTCTTGGTCAGGGGTAGTCAACCTTGGCTCTTTTATGACTTGTGGACTTCAACTCCCAGAATTCCTGAGCCAGCCATGCTGGCTCAGGAATTCTGGGAGTTGAAGTCCACGAGTCATAAAAGAGCCAAGGTTGACACCCCTGTTCTTGGTCTTCTGTGAAGTTTCCCTTCAACTTTGCGGCGTCGCTTCGGCGGACCCGAGAACCGCCCGCCAGAAGAAGCCGGAAATCTCGACAGGAGCCTTTCGGCTGGAAACTAAGATCGACCGGTTGCTATAGAGACGCCCGCGCCTAAAGGCTGGCCAATGCGGGTCGGCGGAGAGGCGGAGCTCGTGCCGTCAAGGCCGGCTGTGGGAGAAGCTCCAAGATGGCGGCAATGTAAACAAGATCCGGCGGTAAGTCAGGCTGGGAATTGGACTGTTTTGGGGGACAACTCTATGGTTAGGGACCGAGGAGAATAAGCTGCCTTGGCTGTTTGGCTAAGGCAAGCGGTAGCCTTTCACAGATTTTCGGTCAAAGCCGTCTCGGTGGCAGACGCTGGTGTGTAATTGGGAAAAATATGAGCCCGGCCGACGAAAGAAGCGCCGGAGAGGCTGATGGCGTTCCTTTCCCAAGTCTGAAGCGTGCTTTGGGCCGGAGAATCCCTGGCTTTTCTCCTCTCTTTTTCTCTCTCTCTCTCTCTCCCTTTTCACCCTGGTTTTCAGTTGCTTTTATTGATTGGTTGATGTGTTGGGGACCATTCCAAGGCCACCAGTGATGTTTAAGCAAAAGCCGCAGGCGCTTCCGTAGTCTGGGGAAAATGGGAAATTGCGTTTAGCTGATGCAATTGTTGTATTGCTGCTTTTGTGCAAAAGGACCTAGAACGAGCTAGGCATCAGCTCCCAACTGTCTCGGGGCTCCTAGCATTTCAAACTAATTGCAAAAAAATTTTGCGTAGATAAGTTGGTGACGGATTTGAAGAGTGGTTAGCAATAAATTGCAACACGGACATAGATTAAACCTAGAAGGAGGTGCAGTCCAGGTGCTGAAACACTTAACACCATAAAGGTTTGCTGCAGTATATATCATAGTGTAAGATTTGTAAGTAGTAAAAATAACTTATAAACAAAGTGTGTAATAGAATAGAGTGCACTGCTGCTAACGACAAAATATTAAAACTTGGTTCTGGACAACGTCATTTACTGTCTCACCGTACCCTTATTTTCTCCTTAGCACTATTTGTGCAAATGAAAAGCCGAAACTTTTGTAATTCCATAAAAGGGGGAGACACAACGACTAATAAAGGGAGAGTTTACCCGATATTATGACATTAGGGTACTTTAATTACAACGTCATTGATTGAATGGTGAAAAGTTTTAGCTGTACTTAGGTACAGAATAGGTGCAGGATCCTATGTACCTAAGCTATGCTTAGATACTACTTATTTGGAAAGACTCTAATACTTGGAAATGTACAAGGAAAGAAAAAAGGATGGTAGAGCCAGATAAGAGTGGAAATGGGCGCAATGCTGGAAGACCTGAAAGACCAGATTTTTGTATGGAGCAAGTACCATGCAAGCATGTTTGCTCCAAAAATAGGATCCTGCCCCTACTCTGTACCTAAGTGTAATAATGCTGGATTTATACCTCTGTATACTTTTGCCCTTATAATGAGATAGGAGGCAAAAAAAGATAATATTCTTGTATGAAGGAAGATAGGCATCTTTATAGTCAGGTGTTGCTTTGCTGCTGAAATCTTCATAGGATAATGTAGTCTGTGTCACTTATTGTAATCTGTAGCTATTGTTTTGTGTTCTGTGTATTTATAGGATTAGAAAACATCTTGGAATTCTAAACTGGTAAACTCTGTTGATTTTTCTTCAATGAAGCATGAATAAGTGTATATTCAAATTGTGTACCTAATTATAATCTATCAGAGATTCTAACAGTAATACAAATAAGTGGTGAATAGGAAAACAAATAGGACAAAGGTAATTGTTTTGTATGTTTCACTGTTGTAAACATACTCAGAGTTGGGGACTATCAAGGTTCAGCAATACATACTTTTATATACATTCATCAAATATAGTAGAAATCAGTTGGTTTAAGTTTATTCTTAGGAATGCTACACATGTGACAAATCAGGCTAACAATTAGAATTTTCATTCAGAAGTGCCTGACATTAAGAATAAATGTGTTGCTTTATATTATGGGATATAGTTGAAAAGGACTTTAGAGCTCATCTAGTATTACCTCCCGCTCAGTGCAGGATCTATTGGTAAAACATGAATGAGATTGCCATCTTCTACCAGTATTTTGCAGCAAATTTTTTGGGCTAGTTTTCAAAGGTGGTGCTATGTTGAGCCCTTTGAGATAGTCAGCTTGGTGGTGATGAGGCATGACTACCGTCACTGGGCTCGCTCAACCAAGATATGGCTACAACTAGAACATCTGCTGAAGCTCACTACAGGCCTACCTGGCCATATTCTGTGTCTACCCAAAAAACTAGAGCTGTCCAGAAAGATAGCCACAGATATTTTTCAGGGAGAGTGCCATACCATTCAGAATTATAACTGGAACAGGCTGAATCTTAAATAGCTTTCTATGTTCATGGAACAATACAAGGTATTGAGATGACAGTTTCATTCTGTATTTTTTTGTTATCCCATATTTTTTGTACATATGTTTGTGTGTGTGGTACAAAAAATATGGAAGAAGATAACATATACACACACATACACACACACACACATAAGTTGAAGAGGGACATCTAGAACAACTACAGAATATGTATTGTTTGAAAAATTGGTGAATCATAAATTAGGGAAAGTATGTAATTGCCAACTTTTATAAATATAAAGAAAATAGCCCACCTTAATAAAACTTATGTATAAAAACATTTTTGTACTATAGCAAGTGCTTCACAGGAGATTTGCAGACCAAAATAAAATATTATAAGCATAATAGCAAATCATGAAATATGAATAGAATATTTTTTAAAATTTATCTTAATATTAAAAACTGGTAAAATATTGATAGAAATTAGGAGAATTTCCTGCTTCAGAATACTTTTTGTATGGATAAAGGCTTTTTTGTCAATAGGCTTTTTAGTGGTGGTGCTATTGAACTGGATATTAGTCATCTTCTTCCAAGGAACTGCTGAAGACTTCTAAAAATATCAGCAAATATTTAGCATTTAATTAATTTTAGATACTTTTCAACTTTAAATATATAAGCCATGTTGCTATTTTTCTTATTTATATTTCTTACTTTTATTCTGTTTTTCTCTTTTTCTATTATAGTGTCATAATTTATTCACAAAGAGTTGAGCTTGGCTAAATGTTGTATTATTGCACTGTGTGTAATCTTGTTAAATAATCAGAGAGAGTGTGCTGTACATTTATTCAGATAAATTCAAATGCATCTGAGTTTGCATTTTCTTGTACCTCCTCTTTTTAAAAAATGTATAATATGATTCAATATTTGCTACTATAACTGCTAAAACAACAGTACAAACAAATGCTTATGTAATATCAGTTAATTTACTTGAACATATTGATATTTTGAAAAATAGCAGGGACAGTTTTTGGACATGAATTCTAATCTTTTTCAGCTATTTAAATGAAGCACTGTTATTTTTTGTAATTCTGTATTTTTCTCAATCCTTATATAGCTAATTCTCATATTCATTTTCCAATAATGAACAAAAAACCTATTTCCAACAATGAACAAAAAACTAAGGACTGCAGTGCATCAAAAATTCTTGCTCTCATTTTACCAGTGGTAAAGATGCCCTAAAGATATTTTTAATAATTGTGCTGAAGATTTCTTCATGATGGTAGTGAGTATTTGATCTTTTCATTTCTAGGGATGTGGAGTGGTCTGCTACCTCCTGGTGTGAATGAAGATGAAGTTGCCATAAGTTCAGAAGATGAACAAACAGTATCTCTTCCTGAGAGTATCTTAAATGAAAAACAAGAAGAAAGGGAATTCCTAGACAAACAGACTTGTGATCATGAAGAAAACAATATGGCTGAAAACCAACTTCCTTCTGCAGAAGAACAGGAATGTCTGGCATGTCTTCCTGGAGTTCCCTTAGATATGTGGAATGTAGGTTTGTTTACAACTCTGTATTAGGTTAGTTATGCCTGTTGTGATATCTAGGCATGTAATCCTTCTGGCAAGAGTAAATTAAATATATTTTGAATGAAATATAATATTTTTAAGCTTTTCAGTTATAGAGAAGAAATATTTTAATATCATTATTTGACAAAATTCTGTCTTAAAATAAGATTGGAGAAAGTTGTGATGAATCCCTTTTCACCAAACATGTAGACACTTCAGTGCTTATATACTGGAGTGTTCTTTGATATTTTAGGTTTTTCAAAATTGATTTTGTCTTTTGTTGCGCTCTCTCTCTCTATGTGTGTATCCCTGTAGTAAATGTTATGGAATTAACTTGCTCATAAATGATTACTTGCTATCTTCATTAAATGAATTTCACATTTGTTTATTAGGGTTTGCATGTTTTAAGAACAGTTTTGAAGAAATGCTTCAAATATCATGAGGGTAGCATCTTTCCTATTTATTAAAGCATTCTATTTTTGTTTGCTTCCACATGAACTTGAAAGAGATGTAGCTGTTTTAGAGCTTATCTTAACTTCAGAAACTCAGCTTCTTAGGATAGTGTGAAAGCCACTAATTACACATAGAAAGAATTTCAAAAGTGGCAGGTTTTATAGGGTTCATAACTCCAAAAGCAGATGTGGCTGTCTTATTTATTATAGACAGCTGCTGCATTCACCTTCCCATGTGTTCTGAAGTGTTGCACAATCATAATGCTCAGTGATGTTATGCTTTTTAAAGGAGAAAATAGAATCCCATTGGCCATGCTTACATATATTAAACATTTTAGATCTTAGCTTTTATTTAGCGTTTCAAAGTCAATGTCTAAAGAACTTTCCTATATAAGAAAGTGAAAAGTATTATTTAGTAATATCAAGATAATCCTTGAATATATGAGAGCTCAATTGTGCATGTTCAATGTATATTGTAAGCATATCCACTGACTATTGTGTTAAGAATATTGTACTTTTTTGTTATTGTTAATAATTTGTTGCTTTATAATACTCAATTTATTGTAATGAAACAAAAGTAAAAAGAAATCATTTGTCTCTTTCAACAGAAATTTCAGAACCTGAAAAAGAAAAATCTTGACATGAAAAATCAAGAAAAATGTCAAAGAGATAAACGACAAAAGAGAAAACGTTCTCAAAAAGGTGGTTTGTTTCAAGTTATTAAAATGCAGGGAACACTACAATAAAGTTCCCAAATAACTTGGCATTAGGATTAGGTAATTTTATGATCACCTTAATGTGTTTCTGTTATTTGGTTGTTATCTAGTAGAAAAAAAACATTTACTATAGTCTGGATCCATATAAATGTTTACCTAATTCCAGGTACTCAATGAGGCTTTGGCTTTTTTTCTAAACCACAGCCTACTTGCAGTAGGACAAATCATGATGGAATTTATGAGAACTTTTTTGAAACTCTTTTTGATAAGGCAAGAGAAGTCATTCATCACAGAAAATATTCACATGCATGAGATAGGTTTATGCATTTTTGTTCATTTATGTAATTTTGCATGTGGTATTACATGTGGATATCTTATGTTCTATTGTAGAAGTATGCTAAAACAGAACAAATATTAATGTGTACACTGCGATTTTCTAAATTTTGATCTTTTTCACTGTTAATTATATCTCTGACATTCTCTTCTGTGTTTTAATGGTTAGACCATATAGAATTTAAAAAAGGACTCTTTAGTTGTGGCTTTTGATTTAACATTTGATTTATTTATGGGCAGTGCTATGAATCTGGTAAATTATTCTAGAGGTTGAGGCTGGCAAATCACTTGAGCTTAAGAGTTCTAGGCTGCAGTGGACTATGTAGTTTGGATATTCACATGCTTATATTGTGCATTGTATGCAAATTAGTCTGAACCTTTGTACTAGAAACTTATTAAGCTGATTTCTCTCTGTAATTAGTAATCTGTTTTGGAATAATACTACCTTTGTTAATATTCACGCAATGCTTACACAGGAAAGTTGGAGTAAGTGATTATGACTGAAAATATCTTTATATATCTTCAGCTGTTAATGACCTGTTCTCTGATAGTGCTCTTACCCTTAAAGAATTTACCTCATTCACAGACACCCTTTCCCAGTTATGAAGTATTCTTTTAACAGTGTCTTTGTTTATTTCTTTGTTAAATTTTGAAAATTTATATGGACAAGTAAGTCTTATAAGGAGGCTTGATTGACCAAAGCACTAGAAATAACTTTTTTACAAATGATTTAGCTGTAGATGCAAAGGCAGTGTATAATGAAATTGATTCTGCCATTCAGTCCCAACCTTCAAAACAAAACAAAACAAAACTGATCTCTGGTTTTATCACTCCATCACTGTCTTGAAAACTTAAGCCAGGTGAGAAATACTGTAAAGTGTATTTCTCAGATGTCTATTATAGATAAAGGTGGTCCCTCCATCAGCCTAGCTTAATATCCACATACAGCAGAGCATATTATTCTACAGAGCATATAAGGTTTAATTCCCTCAAAACGTAGGTGTCAATACATATTTGTGTGTTTAGTGCTGTGGAAGTAGACAGTGTCTAAGCTGGGATTTAATTCTAAATGTTGGTGTTTTTCTCTGTTAATTATATCTCAGACATCACTGATTTCATCATGTTTATTGCTGCATTAAAATTAAGTCCTAAAACATTTGTATTAGTTCATGAGAATTTTTTCATACTAAATTTTAGGGTTTGATTTTTTTCTTAGGTAAAATGAAAAGCAATGAAGAAATAACTGACAGGTATTTGAAACTATGACATGATTATTTAAAATTTATTTTTGCATGGTCAAAATGTTCAGTTCCTCTTCAGTCTCGTAGAGTGATTCAGCAATCAATTTTTATACAGATGTGATCCTTTCAAGGAATATTATTTGAAAAAAATATTACTTCTGCCCATCTGCTAAAGAATAGATATGGAGGGTTTTGTTTTCATAAAATAAGTATATTCTTTTATATCAAATATACAAATGTAAATAAATTTAATTGTATTACAGTCATAAAATAGAAGAAAATATGGTTTCTATAAAATATGTCCTTATTCTTTAGATAATTATTAATTTTAATGTTTCATATAAATATGTTACATATTTACATATAGATTATTTTCATGGGATAGGATCTTGTCCACCTATTTTTCTTTTTTCCTTTCTTTGTAGCCAAGAGTCTGTAAAGGAAAGACACTTCAAAGAGCTCACTCAATATTTTGGAATCAATGATAGATTTAAACCACCGGCAAGCAAGGAAACTACTCAAAAGGTGATTGCTAGATTTTTTTTTTTTAAAAAAAAATGATTTTAAGCTTGCATTTCATTTGCAATTCATTTCACTGCAACTACATATGAGTGCAGTGAATATATATATTTATTATTTATTAAATTTATACGTTGCTCATCTCACTATCAAGAGACCCTGAACAACTTACAATATCAGAAATAATAATTAGAAGGTTAAATATATAGCAAAACATTAGGCATTAAGAATTAAAACATTACAATTAACAGCAAACTATATAAAAAGGACCAATGTGTAAACAAAGTAAGGAATGTTATACATATGCATGCCTACACACAGACATGCAGAACCCATGTAACCCAGTCAATTACTCATGTGCTGATTGGTGTGGCCAAAGTAAAGCAAGAATGGGGGAAATAAGGTTGATCTTGTGCTCTTGTTTTGGACTAGGAATGGGAGTACAATCTTCTAGTGTTCCGTGGTCAGTGATAGATGTCGGTATAAAATGTAATGAATGTATATATTCATTTAAAGCTTTCATTTTCACACATCAATTGAAAAAACCCCTCATTTTATGGATCAGTAAGAAAAAAGAAAAATCCCCATTTTCAGGCTCATGATCTAAGAAAGACACAAGTAAAAGAAAAGAATGGTTAAGGAAAAAGAAAAACAAGATTACTCAGGTATCACTTCTTTTTTTTTTTATTGAAAATTTTATAAAGTTTTACAATATAAATCCCCCCTCCCCCCAAACCCAACCCTTCCTCCCTCCCCCACCCTCACTTCCCAGAGCCAATCACAGGATTAACAATAAAATAATCATAATCTAACTAACATTAATCAACTATTAGTCTAACAAATCTATAAGTTCCTTTAACTCTCTTTTAAAACAAATATACAATTATATTTGTAGTAAAACTGTATTAAAATTTATAATTTTTAGTCTTCAAGTGAGTTTTTGGAAATGATATTTTTTGTTCCATATTTCAACTCAATATAAACAATCCATCTTCTCCAAACCAATATATATCTTTCTTGTGAGTAATCCTTCACATAAGCGGAAATCTTGGCCATTTCAGCTAAATTTGAGACTTTAACTACCCACTCTTCTATAGTAGGTATACCTTTCAATTTCCAATACTGAGCAATTAGCAATCTTGCCGCCGTTATAAGATTTAACATCAACTCCGTTTCTTTTACATCCAAATCTTCCAAAATACCCAATAAAAATATCTGTGGTTTAAACTTTATCTTTTTCTTAAAAATATTTTGAATGTTCCACCAAATCTTAATCCAAAATGCTTTAATCACTTCTTAATATGTGAAGGGTTATATTGTTTATTTAAATTTAATTGGAATATATAATTATTCTTCTAATAAGACTTATATTCAGCGTTTTATTTCTTTTTTTTGCCTGTTATTCATCTATATTACAAATTCAGTAAAGATAAACCAGAGTTTTAGAGATAAAAATCTGATGTTCTGTTAAGGTAGTCCTTGATTTGCATGTATGTTTATTTAGCGATGGTTCAGAGTTGCAACACCACTGAAAAAAGTGGTTTACAGCTGTTCCTCGCAGCTATGACCATTGCAGCATTCCCACAAACACATTATCATAATTCAGGGACTTGGCAACTGGCATGTATTTATGACAGTTGCAGTATCCCTGAGTCGTGATCATCATTTGCAACCTTCCCAGCTGGCTTCTGACAAGGAAAGTCAATGGAGGAAACCAGATTCGCTTGACGACTGCCTGAGTCATTTAACAACTACAGTGATTTGCTTAACATCCATGGCAAAAAAGGTTATAAAATTTAGTACAACTGACTTAACAACTGCTTTGCTTAGGAATGGAAATTCTGATCCCAGTTGCAGTTATCAGTTAAAGACTACCTGTTCATTTGTAAAAACTAAGATAAGTTAAGATTTGCTGCTGGGTTTTTAAAGCTTTTGCTTAATGTTTGATTTTAGAAATTAAAAGTGTATCTTTTTCCTACATCTGACAATTTACAGGCTTGAATTCAATAATATAGTGAAATAAACGAGGGGTGGCATTTTGGAAATTATTTGCTTGATGAATATAAAAACTAAGAATGGCAAAGATACAATAGTAATTGGGATTTTCCATGCAGTTGATGCAGATATATCATATTTTCTTCAGGAAAGGAATGGATGAATCAGATATTGAAATGAAACATTATTATGATACATCTAAGCTAGCTGACATTTTTAAATCCTGAATTTATTCAAAACATAAAGTGAAAATAATACGAAGTTTGTTCTTACACAACAGTTCTGTAACTATCAATAGGGCAGGCTGTTCAGATTAGAAATTAAAACCCACTTATGGTCAGAACTGCTTCCAACCTAGATGGAAGAAGTTGGCAAGAATATTCCAACTGCAAGCTACTTCAATTTTTTTGACAAGAATTTGTCAAATGGATTTGTCTTGGAAGTTACCAGAGTTACTCAGTCAAAGCTTCCTAATTTACTTTAAAAATATTTTGCATGTGATTTACTATACATGAAAGTTACAGATGTGAAGTTCATATTATTTTGGAATTGATAGATTTTTTAACACATTTTTATAATGTTCAGTTGGTATTCTAGGAGGACCATTCATTTTTTCTCTCTTTTTTGGTATGTTTTCTAGTCTGGCCTTGAAATCAGTATAGACAAATGTGTAGCTGAAGGTAATATTGCCCAAGCTGAGGAATTAAGTGATAGATTAGCTACTCGAGAGGTAAGTTACAATTTTGTTATATTTTTAATATGGTAATATTATTAGACATAATTTGCAATTGTTTTATGGAACAGTTTTTAAGTTACATTGTCTGGGAATTGCAGAAGTTATTTGGGAAATCCTGTGGATATATTCTGTTTCTTAATTGCTCCTATTGCAATTTTTGATGCATGACCATGGAATAAATAAATCCTAAAACAAGAGCCCATAATGTGCCAGAATCCAACAGATCTAAAGGCCATATGACCAACTTTCTCCACTGATCCTCCTCTAGACACGACTTCATGCTAGATTTGAATATGCTTCAGCATTATGGGGACTGCTGGTATAAACTTGGGAAATGGTAATATATATTGAGCAGTATAAAGTGGAAAAAGGATTTTTTTCTATATCATTTTAGAATTATTATAAGTGTTCCACAATAATACAAAAGAATGAGGCTACACCTATTTAATTCTAAATGTTCACCACATTAAGAAATTCTCTTTACAATCTGCTATTATAGCCTATAAATAAATTACCATAACTGTAATAAATTTTGTTGTTGTATATAAATGTTAAACTATACCATATTTTATGTATAGTTTATTAGATCTATATTTTTCATTAACTGTAGTTTACATGAGAGTTTATTAACTAAACTAATTTCTTAATCTTAATTGTAAGACTGTATAAACTAGTAAAAGATAGTGTCAAGATACAGGTAAAAAGATACATCAATAGACTATAACTATTATTTATTGAGCTATGATTACTTAATTGGATAGAAGAGGTGAAGAACCATATATTTGACCTGATTTAGAAGGACAGCCTGCCAGGTTTATTGAGGGGAAAACAGTCAAAGGTCTTATTTGGGAATGAATAGTTTTATGATGAACTTGGCAACTAAGGGGGAAAGTTTGATATTGTTTATTTCCAGCCTTTTTTCTAATTAATTATCAACTTTCATATAAAGTATAATGCAGGTGGTCTTCTATTAAAGACTATTCGTTCAATAGTTAATTGTTGAAACTTACGACAATAATAGTTGAATGAATGGTAGTTATGACTGTTCCTTAGCATTCTGGCCATTGCAGCATCCCTGTAGTCACATGATCGCAATTTTCAACTTTCCTGCCAGCATTCCGCAAGTATAGTCAGTGGGGAAGCTGAGACATTTGAGTTGTGTGAGGTCGTCGCATAATGGTGGCTTCCGGGACTGCTAGCATTGCCATCACTAAATGAAAGGGTAACATGACATCATGCTTTATGATTGTTTCACTTAGTGATGGCAGTTCTAGCCTTAATTCCTTTTCTTAACTGAGCAATACCAGTACTTATTTTTAATGACTTTTTTGTACAATTAACATTTGAGACACATTTATTATTTTCCTTTATGGGTGAATAGCAAGTATACACTTGCTACAATAGCAACTAATTGTTCTCTACTGAGAACTCTAAGAGAGGTTGCAAATCCCCTATTTGAGATGCAGTCATTTAACAAGAATGTTTCTTTACTATTATGAAATTACCAATTATCAGAAATGTAATCAGTGGCCTGAATATTACTGTAGGTAAGATTGTTTTCAGATTTCTATTATTTTTTATTTCATGTTCTCTAGATGGCCAAATTCCAACCTAAAAAAAAAAGGTCAACTATAAGTTACTAAATGTCACTAATGCTTTTATGTATTTTCAACTAAAATAAATATATAAATTTCTTGATGCAGTTTTTTTTTTAAATTTGATGAATGAATGTTTAGTGGGTAAGTATTCTGTAGAGATCAGGTACAGTTTTGATCAGTGATGTTTTCCTTCCTCAAGAAGCAGTAACAGGAACCTGCTGATAAAGCCTTTGCTTTGAGGCACGGATTCCAGAATGCTTTACGGAATGTTTCCTTCCATAATAAGTGAAACTAATTTTGATGTATAACATTTATAAGCCTGTGAAACAGATAGAGCAGCATGAGTATTTAAAGCAGAAATGAGGCCAAAAATAAAGAGATGGCTAAGAGAAGCTATGAAAACATGCCCTGAAGAGCTAAGGAATGCCAAAATACAGCTGTCAGTGTACTATCATTATGTCACAGTGAGAACCAATTTTTATGGAATCCGATTGCTTGGGAATTGAAGAAATTGTAAATAATATACATAATCCAAATAGAAACAGCCGATTGAAACATGAGTAACTTTATTTTACTATGTTGCACTTGGTGCAGTTACATTTTAATACACCGACAATACTCTTTGGACTGTTATTGTTATTTTGATATAATAGTGTTAAGAAATGAATATTCAGAAGAGTTTGGTGTGCTTTTTTTTTAAACAAGTGTGAACTTTTCTCTGATGCGTCAGGAAATATAAGAAATATTTTATTTTAAATTTCTCCCTAAGGTGAATATTGATAGACTTGTTTAGGATATTCTGTGTAAAAACATTTTTTTTTCACTGAAATATTATATAGGTGGTATTTTTTGTTATATTTCTCTCAATTGCCAACAAATAATGCTTGCAAAATAGTGAGATAAATATCAGATTTGTTGATATTTTCATTTTCTGGGTATCTTTATAAGATTTTGAAATATGGTCAGCTGTTTGAAGAATATCTTCTTCAAAAGCTTTTTGGGGAACCTATATAACACTGCTTGCCGGTTTACTGTACCTGTCTTCATGGTCAGTAATGCTCTCAATATATTTTTTTTCAAATAATTTTATTAAGTACCACAATTGTACAGATAAAAGCTAATACAAACTACAAAAAATAAAGTAGAAAGAAAAAGTAAAATGTGCAGAAAATAAAAGAGTAGAGAAAAAAGAAAAAAGGACTATAACAAAAAAAGAAATAAAGTAACTTCCCCTTCATCTCAACTAGTATAAACAATTCAAATAAGTTAACATTTTCTCTTAAAATATAGGAAACAATCACTTTATCCCTCATCAATAGGCATATTCTTAAAACCTGATCATTCAGCCTGGTCAACAAAAGAAGTAAAAACATCTGTTTAATCTTGATAAAATAGACAAACTTTATATTCCTTCCCTTTTAACAATGTTAATATTTAATCTCTTCAAATAATGTCATAACATACTGGATATAGTTGTGATTCAAAATTGTGTTGACAATTGGGGTGGCAATTCCAGGGATTAGTAGAATAGAAGACAAAGAATTGGGAGAAGATCTAAAAATTGGTATCAAGATATCAAGATCTGAAAATTGAAATTAAAAGACTATGCAATTAAACTGGCCATGGTGGTCCCAGTCATTATCAGCACACTGGTTGCCGTACCCATAAATCTTAGATTTAGAAAATCTACCCATTGACAAAATTTCCATCTGTCAATTGCAAAATACCACATTGCTTGGACATGCTCATATACTACACCAATACATTATGACACCCTAGGTTCTTGGAAAGAACTTGAAACATCTGAAAGCCAATATCAATTAAAGAACTAGCAGATGTGACTTCACATTATTGTGAGTATTAACCCTCAGTAGGCAATACCTTGATGTGGTTGTGGTGCTTTTGTGTTCTGAGCAACATGAGAGCTTAGAGATTCAACTATATTGGACAGATCTCATTAGAGGAGCCAGATAAAGAATGTCTCTCCCATAAGCAATATGGTGAAAATTAATTTATAACAGATCAGTTGTCAATTGGGTCAATAAGGACTCTGCTAAGTGTTCCTGGACATCTGGGGTCAAATGAGCTACAGAACTCAGGACTATTGGTTGTAGAATCAGGACCAGCAGCTCTGGACTACTGGAAGAAAAGTTGTATACCTGTCACAACTATACAAAGAATGAACACAAAGAAATAGTGACCTGTTATTAATATCTTCAAGAAGCACCATCTGCCCGCAAGCCAGAACTGCTGGGAGTAATAGAAGTTATAGAAAATTAAGAAGCTGAAGTATTCTGGGACTTTAGAATTCAAACAGACTTGCCACATAACACCCCAAACGTAATAACTGTCAATAAGATAAATAAAAAAAGTCCATATAGTGCACATTGCAGTACCTAGATATAGCAGAAGACAAAAAATAGAATTATGGCAAAAGAAAACAAAGATAATATTAATAGTAATAGGTACCTTGGGTACAGTCCCAAAAACTCTGGAGCACCACTTGGATATCATTGGTATTGACAAAATCATCATCAGCCCATTGCCTATTGTAAAAGGCAGCTTTATATGGAACAGCTTAGATCTTGCGACAGTATTTTTAACACAATCAAACAACATCTGCTTGTCCCAGGTCCTTGGGAAGGACTCAATGGGTAGATAAAAATTCCATATTCAGTCTAAATACCTGGTTGACTGTGCCACTAACCATAATAATAAGATTATGGTCTTTGGTATGTTGTTAAAGTGGTATCCTAGAAATCGGGACTGTGCAAGTCCTGCATTAATCATGAAAGTCAGCTGGATAACTTTGGGCAAGTCACCCTTCTATAGCCCAATCAATCTTAAGAGTTGTTGTGAGTAAAATAGAAGAAGGAAGGAGTACTACGTATATTTGCTACCTTGAGTTACTTATAAAGTAATAAAGGCAGGATAAAAATCAAATAAATCTGTGGTGGTCCCAGTAGTTATCAGCACACTGGATACCATATTAAAAGATCTTTGACAGCACTCAGAAAATCAGCACGTTGACAAAGTACCCATCTGTCAATTACAAAATACCACATTGTGGAGATCTGCACATCTATCCACTATTAGATTACACATCCTAGGTTGTTGGGAAGAACTTGATGTATCTGGAAGTCAACACCAGCTAAAGAACTGGCAGCTGAAATTTCACATTGTTGTAAGAATAATAAAACTTCATTTTTATAAAGTTTGTTATTTTGTGGTCCCGCCAGTTCTTGGCTTGTAGGCAAGTAATATTTCTTGGAGATATTCCAATGCACCATTGTTATTACATTTGTTATGCTGTTACTTGTAATCAGTCTGTGCGGTTGTCTTGTAGCAACTTATCAGATGGTCCACTGTTTCTTCAGCTTCTTTGCAGAGATGGTATTTACTGATTGTTGATGTCTTCTCAATTCTCGCTTTGTATGCATTTGTTCTTAAGGCTTGCTCCTGTGCAGCCAGAATTAGCCTCACTGTTCTTTGCTTCAACTTTCCTGCTCTTAGCCATTGCCAGATCTTGTTGTTATCTGAATTTGCTTGCTGATTTGTTTTTTTTTAAATTCAGTGATATTTTGCTTTGCCATGTCTCTTCTTTATTCTTAATCTGGTCTTTCTTATAAGCCATTTTCGTCTCTGATGTTCGGTAAGCCTTCATGATATACTAGCTTCAGTGCATCTTCTTCAATATTCTTCAAATATTCTTCCAATGCCCCTTTTTCTTCTTCAGCTATTTGTGGTATTTGCTACATTCCACACCTATTTTCATTACTAACTTACTTGACTTTAGTGTGCTTGATATTCTCAACCTGAAAGTATTTGTAGCAATCTTCTTCATCCAAACTCTTGATGTTATTTCCATAGGGCATCTTGACTCCTTCAGTTTTCACTATTTTCCCCCTGTTGTTGGTAAGGATGGCACATTTATCCAATTGAACAATTTGATCTTAAAATCAGTGGGCATTTTGTTTTATAAGAACCCTTTTGTCAGTAGGGTTTTTTACCATTTCTATTGATGGTGATTACTTGCTCTTATTTATCTCTATTCGGTCATGACACATACTATTTTATTGGCTTTTATGCATGGCATAGAATTCATCTGATTACAGGATTTTTTGAAGTAGTGGAAAACTTGGCATAGGTGAATGGCAAGCTCTGCCAGAAGTGTTGGCTTAGCTGGTTGAAAAGCTGGTCCCTCCTGGGAATGATCCACTTTCACTGGCCTTGGCCTTGTTACAGGATGGACAGGACACATTGGCAGAGTTGGGCCTCTTCCAAGAAGGCAGATTTATAAGGGTGGTAAAGGTGATCACTGAGTTTCTTGGGGAGCCAGGAGAGTTCATTGGCAAGTTTGGCTTTTGTGGAAATGACCTCATCACCAGCTGTAATTGATTGTGCCAGAGCTGGGCTTGCTGGCAAGATTTATATTGGGGGGGGGGGGAGCAGCAGGATGACACAGTGTAACAAAGAAAGAGACTCAAACAGAGAAAGAACATCTGTAGCCTTGCCGTCTTATTTCTACTTTTAAAGCAGTAATTTTGAGCCATGTTAACCTGGCTGCCATTTATTCATTATCAGGTCTTATATCTGCCCCATCATGTAGAATTTAAAAGTAAGATCAGCCTTGAGCTAATATTTAGAATGCTGAAAACTGAATTAAGGTCCTAATTATATTTGCAGGAACAGCATGGAAATGTAACATTTCATTAGCAAAAGGGAGAGCAGAGTTAGGGCTTATGGCTAGCCACATTAAAGAAGCTGAGAGGTGAGAAAGTGAATGAAGCCCAAAGTATGTTAGCCTTGCTACTCCAAAAGATCTCTAATAGGCATAGAGTTTAATGCAGTGGTAAATCTTATTTGCTGGTTACTCACAATAATGATAGAGAGCCTATCACAACACTCAAACATCCCCCAAGGTATTCTCCATTCTTTATATATGGAACTGAGGTTGTAATATTCTGTGTTGTTTGCAAAGATCATAAAAGCAACAGAAAAAACTGTGGAATCTCTGAAAAGCTTTAGAGACACCCAATTCAGTTTGTTGCTTTGAAGCAGCTACCCACTTCAGTTTGTGAATCTCCTTCATTGAAGTGGTATGACTGAGGCTTCCTTAAACCAGATAACCCATTTAAGCTTTATACAGCCCTAATCATTAGTTGCAGCTATGGGTGTCTTAAAAGTCAAGGGATATAAAAAACGAAAACAGTCTTGCAGATTTCTAAGATTAAAAGCTTGTGTTATGACCTAAGTATAGTATCCCATTGGTTTGGTATATTTTTGCTTTTTGTATTTTGGTTAAAAAAATAAATACAGTGTCTTGAAAAGAAGAAAAACCTCCAGTCCTTACAGAATAGGTTAATTCTTTGCATGTCTACTCAGAAGTAAATTATATTGATTTTATCAGGGTTACTCTTAAGTAAATGATTATAGAATTTCATCCCAAATTACTTTAGTTGTTGTTTTCCAAATACAAATAATACAATCAAAACTGTTCTAAATGTCAGCCCAGTGCTTTCTGGCATTTGGTATGAATGGTTTTACAATTACAATTATTTTGAATATAGTCTTTGTTTTTATTTGAAATAATTCAACTTGATTTATATATTTGATCATAATTCCTAATTTTTCCATTCTTTCGGTTGACTTTTACTCACCCTGTTGATATATAAATAAGCGTATAATGATATCATTACCATTTATGTTAAGTATCCTATCAAAATTTAAACTGTCTCCCACTTTAAAAGAATTAACAATCAGATTCTATTGTAGTGTTTAATATGGAGCACAATGTAGTAATTCACAGCTACAAGCCCACAGAAAGCTAATGAGTTCCACTCCTATACATTATACCCTCTATCTAAAGTGCTTATGTAAAAGAAATTTGTGGCACATAATTTAATATAGAAAAAAATTATTTAAATTTATATACCACAATTTTAGCAAACATAATGCTAGAAAAAACAGTTCATATAATACAGAGAAATATAGAGTTTATTATTTTAAGAAAAGAGTCATTGTTAAAAACATGAAAAAATATATTAATATTTTAACTGAATATTTTTAAAAATGAATGACAAAGAACTATATATAATTTTCAAATTATTTATTATACTGTGGAAAGAATTATGGACAAATACTGCACTGTATTGTTAATTGTTCTATCTTTTTAATCAAATCATTTTCTCTTTATCAGGGTGTTTTCCCTTAAACTTTACTATATGACAGGGGTTATCACCTATGATTGTATGAATGTGCCCTCTTAATTATGTATATCTTTTTAACAAACCTTTAAAAAATTCAAATGTTACAAGTCTAATTAAAGAGACAAAGCACAGTTTATACTGTAGATTTTTTCTGCAGTTCAATTAATCAGCATGTTTTCTCTTTTAATTAAAACCATTTTAGTAAATTAAAGCCCACAGCAAAACACATATATAATTTGTTTGTAATTAGCTCTTAATTGGTGGTAGTTGAAGCTTAGCACCCTTGGTTTCTTTCTTCATGATTGCCATTTTATTAGCAGCCAGTCATTAATTAATCTTTTTTTCTAATTAGCTTATAAAACTGTTGATGGCACATTATTGTAAATGTGATTTTAAGTTCAAAGCTTGTTAATAAGCTTTCTTACTTAGAAGAACAGAGATAAAGAAATTGCTGAAAACAGTACTACAGTTCTTTTTTTAAAAAAGCAGCCTTTCTTACAAGGGAACTGTAAAACATCTAACAGCTTATGGTTAATTTTTTATTTTATTTTTTATGAATGGAAGAATTTACTTGCGTTAAAATATTTTAATAAAAAGCAAAGCTAAAATATGAGAACAATATTGTGCATCTATATTTTAATATAAATATCCAGCAATAGAATGTATTTTCATACAATAAATAGCAATAGCACACAACAAAGAGATTGGAGCATTTTGAAGTTGAACAAACAATTGGGAGATTATCATTTTCTCTTCAAAATCAACTGAGATTCTTGTTTGCTTTATATATTTAATATACATCAGTAGTGGATAACATTCCATAACATAAAAGGGGAAAATCATTGCCAAAGGCTGAATCTGAAATAACTAGATTCATATTTGATGAGAAACTGTAATACAGTATTAAAAGGCTGTTTGGTTTCTCTGATAGACCACAGGATGCTTCAGGACCTGTTAGAATAGAGATGTTCTGCTAAAAGCCCTTTGGGTTTAGCCTTTTATAGAACAGATCTTATATGACATTTTTGAATTTAGCTTTGAATGTTCCATCGAATTATTCTTATCCTAGAGTGTGTATATTACAATAGGTCTTTGAAATAAATCTTTATCTCTAACTGCCTGGCTGTTTCTCTGTTTGTCTGTTGCTTTTTTTGAATTTGATACCATTAACCTAGAGGCCCAAAGAGGTAACCAAAAGGTAAAATACAAATATTTATAAGGAAATATTTATAAGGCCAGCCACAATTTTAAAAAGTTATGAGTCAACTAAAGATCAGCCTAAGCAAAATAGCATTGTATTACCCCTGGAAATAAGCCAGAATTATTATTCATTTGCTATTATTTATTAAATAAATATTATTTATTAAATTTATATACCACCCATCTCTCTGATAAGGCAACTCTGTGTACACAAATTTGCAAAAAGAATGAGTTTCATGGCTTTTACTTTATTGTAATAGTTCCATATTTCCAGTGTCTTAATTTGGTTGGGACATAAATGGAAATTCTAGAAAAGCATTTCTAGGGGATGTCAAGGACCAATACAGCTCATGAATGGTTCACTTCTAAACATTTTCACCAAACATATCAATAATATGTTGTAATGTTTTCTGGAAGTTTCAGTTAAGTATCTTTGCAGCTGAATGAGATAATATATTTTCTTTCTGCCTCAACTTTATTTACCATTTGAACTTCTGTTTCATAGCTTTTTTTTTTAAAAAAAAAAAAGCTTTATGATGCTGCTCAAGGAACACTAGAGAGGGATAGCTGACAAGGAAAAAATTAAAAATTGGATAAAAAGTAAATGAATAATGTCATATTACTAAAAAGATGAGAGGCTAATTTGTGCCGACTTTTTGCTAATTTTGTTCAAGCCTTAAAATGAGGAGCTGTCACCCGTTCTGTGTAGCACTGATGACAGTGCCAATGATCCATGAAATAAGCTGCCGCTGGCTTTGTTCTGATAAGAATGAACAAATCTGCACAATGTACGGCTCCCTGAATCTCATTTTCATACTTGCATGCAGGCTAAAAGAAATAAGCTGTTTGCAGGCTTGATTAATCAGACATTTGAGGGTTTTTTTGTCTCTTTGATCTCTTTCGTCTCCTAGGTAACTTGCTTGACATTAATGTTGAGCTTGAGTAAAAACAATCAGGAATTGTAGACCAAACTGATATAAAAATTAAAGACTTTAGCACTTTAAGTACTTCAGTAATGGTTCCGCTTTACTTTAGAAAACATCTGTTTTCATTTAATTAAAGAACAAAAGTGAATAGTATGAATATTTTATATAGAAACCTGTTATTCCACACATAGACACAAAACAACTTTGGTATGATAATTGGCTCTTTTTTTTAAAAAAAAAAAATACCTTCAAACTGTTTGGCAGAAAATGAAGATTTTAAAAATTGTCACCAGGTACTCTTGATAGCTATTTAGCTTTTCTTTGTGAAAAATAATGGATAGGAAATTTGTGCTCTGCTCTTTAAGCTGCTAGAGCAAGATTTCTGAAATGATTATCTTTGAACTTCAATATGAATGAATGCTTTTTGCCTCATAGAAAACTTATTTGATTAAAAAACTTTGCCTCTTAAAAATGGTAATGAAGATGAATCACTATATCAACATTACTCCCTATACAACTTCCACATATTAAACCTATAAAATTGACAGGATTTTTTTTAAAAAAAAAAAAATGTCGCAATGCGTTTGCTTGAGGTTATGCAGACGCTTTTAAAAATCTTCCAAGTGGCTGTAAAGATGAATGCCTCAAGGGTCTAGCCAGGGCCCTGCTTTTCCAACCAGCTAAAGCCCTTATCTTAAATCCAAGCAAAGTACCATTAATCTTTTTGAAAGACCTTTTATGGCTTTTAATATATCCCAAATTAGAACATTTTACACCCTTGGTTCCTGAAATGTGGTGATAAAAAGCCTTTAGAGCTTAATTTTCTTTACTGCATGCTCTGACCAATTTGCAGTTCTTTGTGATAATGTTTAGACACCTTAATTAAAATGCAGCAAAATATTGGATGTTCTATATGGAAAATGCTGATACTTTGACTACATAAGAAAGAGTTGTATGTATTTTTATTCATGTTTTATTGCTGCTTATAGCATTTGCAGCTTGCTACATTGTCTGATGACCTTTTTTTAAATATAAAACCTATTGACCAAGATTTGGCGGGCCTTGTTAAAATGGGAAGCGAAACTACATGCATGAGTGTATATGGGAGCATAAAATGTTTATTTCACTAAGACATAGTCATACTGATTTATTCTCTCTACTTTCTCTGCAATGTATTTGCATTTGTCTTTTAAAAATTACTTTTGTTATTCTGTAATATCTTTTTATTGCAATAGGAATATCATTTTTATTTATTTTTTAAATTATCGTAACATACTTTTCCTTCTAAAACAGTATGTACCATTTTAAGCCCTTTTGAATCTGTGCTTTGGTAATTACACTAAGTTATTTTATTCCTAAGAAACCAAAACAAAAGATAGCAATGCAAAGAATTTATATAAGCCCTATTGGTGATATTGAAAGACAGATGAGCTGCACCTGTAGGGCCTAGGTGTGGACATCAGATTAATGATACTGTATATTAAATATTTCCCTCTAAACCTATATTTCTCGGCTGATATAGCCTTCTAGTGTTGACAAAAGACTCAATCCTTTCCATTAAAGTTCATTGTTAATTCCTTTCATAATAAGTGTTATCTTTGAGGTACAGGTAGTCCTTGACTTACAACAGTTCATTTAGTAACCATTCAAAGTTACAATGTCACTGAAAAAAGTGATTTATGACCATTTTTATACTTACGACCATTGCAGCATCCCCCATGGTCACCAGATCAAAATTCAGACACTTGGCAACTGACTCATATTTTTGATGGTTGCAGTGTCGTGAAGTTATGTAAATCACCTTTTGCAACCTTCTGACGAGCAGGGTCAATGGGGAAATCAGATTCGCTTAACAACCATGTTACCAGCTAACAACTGTAATGATTCACTTAACAACTGTAGCAAGAAAGGTCATAAAATGGGGGCAAAATTCACTTAACAGATGTTTCACTTAGTACAGGACTACCTGTATTCATAAAACTGCAAGTCTGTAGTATAGGAGCTATAGTATCTGCTTCACAATATTAATTATGAAAAATTGAGATAATGAGATTTATCAGTTAATGACATTCCAAGATGAAATCACTGTTTTTATGTAGTGTTAAGAAACGTATAGGAAAACAGTATGGAGTCTTCATAGGGAGACTTTAGTCATGGCAACATAAGCAAAATGAATGGTCACATTGGACTTCTGGTTTTGCACCATAGTGCATGGCTGCAGAATTGCAGAGCTCCGCACCCCACGACTAGTTTCGCCCTGCCAGGGGACCCTAAATGGGTTTAAAGTCACCCCAGAGAGGAGATGAAGAAAGAGGGATGCCCCAATGATCATGGAACGATGGCAGTCATCTTGCTTGATCTGGGGGAAGCCCTCTAACCTGACAGGAGAAAGGCTGGCCACATCTCGGGGACCAGCCCAAGCTACTTGCAGCTGAAGTCCAAAGACACTAACAACAGTGAACAATGTGCTTGAAACTAGGTGAAAAATTCGATCTTCTCTCTCCTATTTTGTATCTGATTTCCTGGAAAAGATTCTCAAGAAGCAAAAATCCTCCCAAAGTGAGAAGGGAAGGAACTACACCCCTATCCTCCCATAGACGGAAGCGGCGAATTAAACTCTTATAGGGAACAAAAATACATTGAAATGAGGTTAAAAATACTATAGTCTGGATAAATTAAAACTAAGAAAACTGTTAAAATTCCATACCTAAAAAAGTAATGATGAAATTATAAATAATAATAGTAATAACTCTTACTGGAAAATGAACAGCTACTGATACCTAGTGGAGGATTAGAGAAAACTATAGCTGCATTGACTCAGAATTTGGCAAGATGCCCAGAAATAGCAAAAAAAACAGCTGGGAACAAAGCATTGAGTTATCTACTACAAAGTGAAATTATATATGTTTAGAAACTGTTGATTTTCTGGGATTATAAATAAATAAGTTTAAGAACTGTTTGCAGAGAGAAAAAAAAAACCTTGGCCTTTGGTTAATCTTCTGAAGGGAAAGTTACTGGAAAGATTTCAGGTGGTTAAACACTTTGGACTGAATTCTTGGCTGGCTGATAATTATAAGACCCCTGAAAAGAAGAACTATTACAAAATAGTGTTTTCAGTGGTGCTTTGATAATTGGAAACACATTGGATTACAAAAACCATATATAAAGATAAGAACTACACAAGATTTGGTTGTTTGGATTTTAAGATGGGCTGGCTTGATAAAGCTAATTAAAGAGACTATGGTACCAATGAAAAACTATTTAGAGGAGGGAGACAAAATGGATGTTGTATATTTATCTAAAAGTGACAGAAAACCACACCTAATACCTCCTGCTGAAGACCCCAGCATGGAACATCAGAGATCTGCAGGAACAATGACTCAAGATAAAGCAAACACATTCCAAGAGAAAATATATGCAATGCTGCGACAGATTCAAATGACAATTGTCTTAAATCATGACGGGATTAAAAACAACTTTGATAACATAAATGAACATATCTCTAACCTAAAGTCACAACTAAACAACGCTCAAAAAAGGACGATAAAGAATGAACAAATAAATCAGACAATAGATACAAATCAGAGGAAAATGACTTAAATATTGAAGCTACAAATGAAGAGAACTATAACTTAATACAAACAAAAGAAAATCCACAAAATTTTGCTATAACAAAGGAAATAAAAAAGATGTTTTACCTTCCAGGACTCCAAAACAAACTTGAGGACAAAAAAGATTTAATAAAATGGATTAAAGAGCTGCCAGGAGAATCATTAAAGCATGGGAGACAAAAAATGAATATTCTACTTACTGTCTTTTTTATCTACAAAAATACAACCTGGCAAGCTAAACCTACTGATTTGGAAAGTGACCTGGCAAAAGAAGATTAGAATTAGATTTAAGAGATGTGATTCAACTTACCAAATGGAATACTATATGAATAAAACACTTGTTTGAATATGGTTAAAAATATAAAGTTTGGATATAAAGAGGCCCTAAAGTAAGATGGTTAGATGGTGTACTATATGATTAAATACTTGGTTGAACATTGTTAAAAGAATAGACAAAGCTTGGACATAAAGGGGCCCTATAGTAAGTGGGATGTAAGTAAGATATATAAGTAGTATAATACTTTTATAATATATGAAATGTACAAATATTGAGACTGTGTATTTGAATGAAAAGTTTGGAAATTCAAAGATAATGAATTTTGAGAAAATTATGACTGATAAGAGTGGTTTCAATACTGAGCGGAAATTAAGCTTAAATAAGAATCTTGAAAACAGGACATATAATGACTTAATAAGATGACTTCTATAAATACAATTGAAACATAAGCTGATTAGAAAAGATGTTATATGTTGATGTTATTGTTATATGTACAAATACTAGAAAAATGTTTATACCCAACTCTGTATGTATTGAAAGTATTAAGAATTATATTTGTTTAATGTAGACAAAAGGAGAATATTACTGAAAGAACAGAGGATCAAAGAAATATATTATCAACTAACATATTGATCAATTATAGAAATTAATTATTATTGATTGTTCTTAAATATATGAAGCCAGGCAACACATTGTTCACTAAGCACTAAAGATTGTTATTGTAAAAATTAATAAAATATATTAAAAAAATGATATGGTCACATTGGCATGGTTGCTTCTGGCGTTCTCTGTGCAGAGTGCTAATGAAATAATACTCAACCAGGATTTGCTGTTCAGTGAAAGATACATTGCATAGGTGAGGAAATCCTTCAGGGTGGCTGCACAAAATCTTTGGGAGGATCAGATTACTTTGATTTGATAACACATTTTTTCTATGCACAGCCTTGAGATAGATAAACAGACAGACATTTCTTCTAATTGTAAAATAAATGATAGGTGGGGTTATTCTTGAAGAATATAACATTGCTTGTCTGCATTTGTATATGTATATGCATATATGTGAATATTTGTATAAAATACATATGTATATTTATATTATTATTATTATTATTAATGACCTCCAAAGTCCCTTCCAACTTTATCATCATCATCATCATTATTATTATTATTATTATTATTATTATTATTATTATTAATAATAATAATAATAATAATAATAATAATAATAATAATAATAATGATGATGATGATAAAGTTGGAAGGGACTTTGGAGGTCATTTAGTCCAACCCCATGCTCAGGCAGGAAACCCTATACCATTTCAGACAAATGGCTCTCCAGTTTCTTCTTAAAAACTTCCAGTGTTGGCGTGTTCACCGCTTCTGGAGGCAGGTTGTTCCACTGGTTAATTGTTCTGTCAGGAAGTTTCTCCTTGGTTCTAGGTTGCTTCTCTCTTTGGTTAGTTTCCACCCGTTGCTTCTTGTCCTGCCTTCAGGCGCTTTGGAAAATAGCTTGACTCCCTCTTCTTTGTGGCAGCCCCTGAGATATTGGAACACTACTATCATGTCCCCCCTCGTCCTTCTCTTCATTAAACTAGACATACCCAATTCCAGCAACCGTTCCTTATATGTTTTAGCCTCCAGTCCCCTAATCATCTTTGTTGCTCTTCTCTGTACTCTTTCTAGAGTCTCAATATCTTTTTTACATCGTGGTGACCAAAACTGGATGCAGTATTCCAAGTGTGGCCTTACCAAGGCATTGTAAAGTGGTATTAATACTTCATGTGATCTTGATTCTATCCCTCTGTTAATGCAGCCTAGCACTGTGTTGACTTTTTTGGCAGTTGCAGCACACTGCTGACTCATATTTAAATGATTGTCCATTAGGACTCCGAGATCCCTCTCAGTTACTACTATTGAGCAAGGTACATCCTATATTATACCTGTACATTTGGTTCAGCTCTTGGTGCTGTGAGGAGAGCGCCCCGCTGCCTTCCGAAACCGGGCAGGCTGGGGGTTGGGCGGCATCATGCTTCTTTTTGGATTCGTGCCGCCCAGCTCAGCCTCTTGGTGCTGTGAGGAGAGTGCCCTGCTGCCTGCCGAAACCCCTCCCCCAGAGCCCATCAAGCCGGATATTTGAAGTAGGCGAGGGCCATTTGCTGGCCACTTCCAGGTGATGGTGCATTTCTTCATTCCTCACAAAGGGTGACACCTCCCCAGCATGCACCCATGGGGCGTGGCTGACATGGCAGGGGTTGGTTCCTCGCTGTTTCCAGACAGCCTTGTGGAGCTAAGACTGAATGCGTTTCAGCATAGATGGCCACCAGAAAATTGTACATTGGCTCCCGGACGGCCAGGGCCAAGGCAGCGGGGGCCATTCCCTCACTGCTTCCAGGATGGCTTTGTGGGCCACATGAAACCACTTTGCGGGCTGCATACGGCCTGCGGGCCTTGTGTTTGACATGTCTGTCCTAAGCCATCATATATGTTCCATCATATAGGTACTTCTTCTCTAATGGGTGTGTATATCCTTTCTCAAGTTCTCCATTGAGCAATTTATCTTTCTATGCAAAACATAAACCAAGAATAACATATACTTTTTTACTGTTTACATTATAACTGATTAAAAACATATTTGGTGATAACTTTCAGTTCCTTTCTTGCTTGTCTATATTCCCTTTATACATTTTTCATGTTCCAACATCTTCCAGAACTCCTCCTTTAGTATATCCATCTTAAGAAAGTCAGAAAATTCTAGTAATAGAGTTCTTTGTGCCCAGTTCCTAAGTATTACTGTATATGTATAAGCAAAACTCAAGGGACACTTTGATTTTAACAGATACATTTGTACTATAAGATCCCGTTTGCCTTCTTTTCAGCTGGAAGAAAACTAAAAGTAGCTTAATATGTATAATTTCAGTCAGCTAATATTAGCCCACCATGAGTATTGCTAGCTTCAATTTTATGCTTTTATGTTGTTTTTTAGATAAATAATACATATTTACTTGACAAAACCAGAACTGACTATACCATCCACTGAATATAAATAGACAGTTTCCATGGTAGATACCAGACAAATTTGATCCATGCAAACATTGCTCAAATATTTTTTTTTAAAAAAAGCTGCTTTTGCTTTGCCTAATTTGGTTTGTCTAACTTCTGTGGACTCTTAACTTATATTCTTTTTTTCTTAGCTTGGTGTGAAAATTACAAAAGCTGTTGCTTGCCGAAATTTTGTGAAAGCTAAGCAAGATGTGGAGGCTACTCAAGAGGCCCGAAAAAAGAAAAAACTTGCATGGGGGTAAGTAAATGGGCATCTGTCTTTGTAGCTAGTTGATTATTTGACTTAAATATTTTTCTTCTTCAGATTGATTCATATTTGTTTAATATTAACCGTGGCTTTTTCTTTGAATAGTTTATCTATTTTATGTAGAATTTTTAGTGCAACTGACACATTATTCAAATATTTATACTTTTCCTTTTTCATTGCTGGAGTATTAAAAACTTAGAATTTAGACACTGCTGCTAAATGAAATTTGACTGAAAATTCCTGAAGTGTACTTCAGTAGAAACTGACATATGCTTGTATTTCTTTACAGTTTTGAAGCAAAGAAAAGATGGGAAACAAAAAGCAACATGGGATATATGTAATTAGTTCTGTCTAGGAAAGCTGAAAAATTGTAAAGCAGGGGAAAAGGTTTGTTAATATATATGATGCATAAATTATACATTTATTTGTTTTATTTTGTAATGCTTCTGCTGAATGAATCATAGAACAATTGGTTTCTCTTCCATATGTTACTATATTTCAGGCATTCTACCTTCAACCTTTTAAATGTTTCTATCTTTTTCATTACACAAACATTCAAGTTGTAAAGTGTTTTATCAAAAATTCTTAAGATTAAAAATATACCATCTTTATTCAGTTATTTTTAATACTAATAAATTCTTAATTTAAATTACAATGTGTTAAAATTTCTGTTTCTTTAAATATTATTTATATAAAAATCTATTTATTTTCTGAAAACATCAAGTAAATTTTCCAGTAACTTCTGAAATATATTTCATTTACATTTCCTATTATTTACTTAGTTAGAACATTTATGTGTATTAATTAAATTAATACATTTATGTATATTAATTAAATTAATGCACATAAATTAATTAAAACATGTATTAATTAAATAAACAAAAATGCACAAGAAAAAGAGTACATGCCACTAAAATAAAGTAAAACCCTTAAATGGCTACCAGAATCTAGATCTTTTGTTTCCTACAAAAGGGGACCTTGGCTTATCCTGAACCAAGTGCTTGGACAAACAGCCAGGTCTTAATTACCTTCTAAACGCCTGCAGGATCAACTGTTTATTAGGTGGAAAATTGCTTGAAAAGTCAGGTGGTGCCACTGAGAAGGCAAGGCTCTTGGTTCTTATTAAGCAAGATGATATATTTCAAGGACAAGGAATATTAATCTAACAATAACTGATTGTTTTTGAGAACTTGGGTTAAAACATTTTATGAAGAAATAGCAAGTCCTTAATTTTCTACCCTAATATATATTTTTGTTTATTGTTTATAGCCTCAGGATGTGTGATTTCCTTCATTCCCTTCCCATGAAACATAATATTTCACAAAGATAGGTTTTTCATAAAGTAATGTGGAATTAACTATTAATTAGTTATATTGACAGTTAAATACACAGCAAAATCTATAAATTACTAACCAAGCAGGTTTATTACATAACATCATAAATCTCTGAAGAATTACTGAAGAAAATGGGAAAAGCAACTATTTTTCAACCTGAGTAACATTACAAGTGTACATTATGTTGTTACAGTTAGATATTCAAAGACAAATGGATCTACTAAAGGACTCATTTGAATGTAATAACTTATCAAAGTAGTTTTTAATATAGCAACATGTTTTTAACACATGCAACACATTTTATCATGTAGCTAGATCCCTTCTATAAATAAGAGGATTTAATGGCAATATCAAAAAATAAATATCTACATTCTTCAAGAGCCAACAAAATAGAATTACCATTGCATCTTTTTCTTGCCATCAGTTTGGAACAGGAACTGGCCACTTAGGTTCATTGCTTATGTTTATTTTATGACAAGCTTTCCTATGCTACAAGTAGTCCTCCACTTACAACCATTTGTTTAGCAACCATTCAAAGTTAGAACACATCCCCATGGTCATGTGATAAAAATTTGGCCATTTCTGTTAAATTCTATGATGAATGCCAATGGAAATATGATATACTTAACCTAAAGTAGTACTTAATACTGCTTCCCTTTAAGTAATGACAATTCAGAAACATTAACATTGCTGAAGAACAAGATGGCTGTAGATAAATGCTGTTGCTACTAGAACTAACTTTTTGTCCTAATTTGTTTTACTCAGCTGAACATCAGAGTAAGTGCAGAAAGAATTCCTGTAATTCTGAATTGTTTACAGGATGATGATGAATAATTTTGGAAGCTAAATCAAAATGACAATGCTTTTTTTTTCCTCCAGACTTTATATATACAAATAACAGCTTTGTGTTGATTTGGCATTGCCAGTAAGACAATGAAATGGGTGGCAGAATAAACAAATCAACAAACAAATAAATTACGCATGCAGTGGGGCAATTTCAGTTTCCTTGAAACATTAACAGGAATATTTTCATTAGTTTATAGCTGACAATACAATATAGCCTAAGGAAAATGTATGACTAGAGGAAATAATGATTATTTTTCCTTGCATTCCCAAATGAGTTGCCTTGTTTTCTTCTTTGAAAAGAAAGATATGACAGAGAAATTATAGATAAATATTACTCAATTTAATGATGGAATTTATTTAGTCAGTTTATATCTCATCCTACTACTCTAGCTAATATTCAAGACATAAATTTTTATAAAAATAGAAAAAGGTTTCTGTAAGCTGAAGAGTTTAAAACAAAATTAGTATTAATATTAATTAACAAAAGTCTTGCAAGAAAAATGAATCTCATTAATGATGAAAATATTGGGCTAAATGCAACTCCTGAGAGTGTTGTCTCCATCACCTAGGGACAATTAGGGAGATGGTCATCTCCCACATATCAGAAAAACAGTCGTCATCAGGATACCTAGGAAAAAGTATCTCTTTCACAACACTCAGCTTGAGTTTTCAGTTGAGGTGTTTGCAATAAAAAAATATTTTTTATTGCAAACAGCAATAAAAAAATGATGTTACTAATACAATAGATTCAAAGCAGATTGTTTTCCTACTCTACTACCAACACTTGCTAATATCACAACATGAAATTATCTAGGAAAAAGCTCAAGTTCACCTAGTAGTCCAAAACATCTTGAATAAGGAATCAAAAGTTGACATGTCAAGGCCAGGTTATCTAGATCCATGTTGGAAATGGGGTGTGTTAATACTGGGAAAAGTTTAATAATATTTCATAAATATTAATATGTATGAACGGAATAGAACATGAACAAAACGTTGAAGTTTAGTAAGCCAATCTTAATTTGATATCTGATTTGCATCAAACATGGTAGAAATGGTGTATATTCTGTAAGAGATATACCAAATCTTTTGTTTCAAAACAATTTAGAAGGGCAAATGAAAAAAGAGGCTGTGGTTCGTTGGGATTTTGTGTAGAAATCTTGGTTTGGGGAGTAAAGTTATTTGTGTACTATCCTTTAAGATAATACGTTGTATTTAATAACACTTTAATTTCAATTATATGTTTTGATATGGAGAGTCGGTTGATATCATGTTTACAAAATAGGTGATATTTGTATTTTTATAGCGCCTCAACTGGAACAATTTTAATTACCATCTTGATTTACAACTATGTGACTAGCTTGCTTGATAATAGACAACCTGGAACACTCCTAATATTTCGAAGCAATTGTCATAGCCTTAGACACTGCCATGCTGACTAAAGGTTATGGGATATGTAATCCCATAATTGCCATACTGATTGAAGTAATAGGTACTCACTGATTAAGACCATTATAACATAATTAATGGAATATTCGGACCATTTAGTTCTGCATGAAATAAGAGCATTTCAAGAACATTTTTGACAATTTTTATGTAGGGTATTCTCTTAGTAACATTTAAGAGATCCATTGATACCGTGGAAAAATATAAATCTGCCTACTCTAGTTTCTACCTTGCACTAAGAACGTTGCCTTTTCTTTCTTTTCTTTTTTTTAGCAAATAGCACTAATGGCTTTTAAAAATATATAGACATTTTGGTTAAATAAATGCTTTATTTAACAACAGGCATGATGTTGCTACTTTAAACCAAGTTTGACTTATTGCATCTATCTATCTATCTATCTATCTATCTATCTATCTATCTATCTATCTATCTATCTATCCAACTAAATGACCATTATTTTTATCAGACACTCCCCCCCCCAGAAACTAACAGCTGCAGGATAATAATTTTTACAACTAAAAGTGATAAAGTAATTATTGATATTTATAGAAAGAAATGAGGAAAAGTGACATATAATGATGTTTTTACCTTTTTCACACATGATATTTATATTCTGGGCAGCTGTAATTTGTCAAAGATCATAAATATCCAAGTAAATTTTGAAGATTGCTGTTCAATTTTGTATCAACTGATTTATAGTATGTATCACAAGTAACACAGATGATATATCTGAAATGATCATTCATGGATAATTTTAGATTCCTTGTATAGGAGGATTATCTACTGTAAGCCTTAAATAATTGTTTAAATTCACAATCTAATGTATTGGAGCATACTAGTTGAGCAAGTGGGCAAGAATTAGCATCACGTCAACCATTTGCATGTCTGACTCTAGGGGGCAGTGCTTATCTCCATTTCTTAGCTGAGGGAGCCAGCATTGTATGAAGACATTTCCATGGTCATGTGGCCACATAACTGTATGCCAATGTGTATGGAACACTGTTACCTTCCCATCAAGTGGTACCTATTTATCTACTGTCATTTGCATGCTTTTGAATATCTAGGTGGGAAGAGCTGGGGCAAATAATGGGCGCTCATCCCATCTCACAGCACTCAGATCTCGAATCCGGGCTGTCAGCTTTCCAGCTGATAAGCTCAGTGTCTTTAACCGCTGAGCCATTCCGCCCCCTTAAGCTTCTGTTAATATAGCCTTATAATAAAGCAGAATTAGTTCATCTTGTCGTGTTTCCTGTCTAGTTGGCCCAGGAAGGCTTATATCCATCTTGCAAGACTAAATGCACAATATTCATGCCTCCAGTTTTAATTACTTGATCCTTTAGGGTAGGTGTTTCTTGACTGTAGGCTCATGTCTCTCCTCTGGTTGTTTTCTAGACAGCATCTCTTTCCCCAAGGTCATTTACACATTCCAACACAGATGTTAACTTTTAAAGCTCTACATGGCATGGAACTAGGTTATTTGAGGGATTGCCTATTCCCAATTTCATCTGCCTATCTCAACAGGTCCAACAGAATAGATACATTATGAATTTCATCATCTAGGGAGCTACATCTAGGGACCTAGGTTGTGGGCCTTTTCTGTTGTGGTACCAACATTGTGGAATCTTCTCTCCCAAGAGCTGAGGTCGGCCTCAACAATCCTGAACTTTCAAAGGTCCCTCAAGACCTGGTAATGCCAGCAGTCCTGAGAACTTCAGAGGACAGGTGAACTTGTGAGGTGGCTTTGTTATTATAATTATTTTGCTGTCTATTTTCTTATTTTAGTTCTGCTTTTATAGTTTTTAATGTCCTTTTAATAATTATTTCTAATGGTTTTAGGTAATGTTTTATTGGATTGTTGTACACTGCCCAGATATAAACTTGGATGGGAACCTTTAATTGATAAATCATAAATTACTGGTGTGAATCATAGGGTTCCAGCATTACAAACATTTTTTTTTTTTACTGGTGTGGTTAAACTGGCAAAACAGCATTCAAAGTTTCAGGTTTTCTCTTTTCAGTGACACTTTCTAACACTTTTCAGTGATTATAGGAAGTAATTTCTGAAGCCTTAATTCAACTGTAACCAGCATCTCAACAATAAAAGGGGCATTCATAGCAAACACTTTAAATTTGAGTAGTCAAATGTATTTCTGCACATCACTAACATTTATTGCAATCAAATAAATTTATTGTCAAAATAAAAACTTTCTCCTCATTTGCTTTCCACTGGTTCTGTCAAACAGTTCATTAAAATTGTAGCCAGAAGTGATAATAATTTCTTCTACATAAGATTAAAACCCATTTATTTTCTTCAATACCTTAAAATAATTATTTTGTCTGCCGGTGCCTTGTCTATATCTTTATCATGGAAGACATCAGTTTTGAACAGACGTTGTTAAGTTGCTGAACAGACAATATTTTGCAATGTGGTCTCTCTAAACCAGGCATGTCAAACTGCCTGCCCGTGGGCTGGATGCATCATACTGAAACCGCGCCCACCCCATTGCTGGTAATGGGGAAAAAGTCGTGATACGTCGCACGACGTCAGGTGATGTCGCGAGTTTGACATGCCTGCTGTAAACTGTGCTCTGAATTTGGATGTCAAAACCATGTGGATAGAGTTGTATGTATCTTTTCACAGTTACTGATTGTGAGCAGGAAAACAATGAAATGGAAAAAATGGCCTACATGATTAATCCTGACTAGTTGTGTAACACTGTGATGTAGTCTTTCCTACCACTAGAAATCCCTGTAAGTCGATCTTAAAACTAACTCCACTGGATATCAAGTTTTGTATTGCAATCTAAAATTTGGGTTTAAAAATACTGCACCTGATCACTAGGGAAGTTGTATGCAGAATGTATACAGCAATAACATTCTTGATCATGTTTCAGTCAATGAATGCAGCAGTTGGGGTGTCAACTCCAGTCGAATTTTGAAGCTAATATAAGAAAACTTGATGAAATCTGTGGCAGGTATTAAAACTTGCTAATAAAATATTAGAACATCAGTACATCAGGAAATTATACACACACCTGCACAAAGGCAATACTTCCTTAGTTCTGCACAAAAATTAAAATGGCAGTCCTCCCCTACACATTCATATTCTGCCACATGTAGTACAAAAGATACTAAAAACATGTCAGAGAAGCGAAAAACTGGCATTAAAATAACTAATTCAAAAAGTATCTACACCTTCATTTCCTGATTAATGGATCACAGTTTGTCCCATATCATGAAGTTCTTGCTATAAGGAAAGATGGGTGCATTTTTAAGTAGTGATTGGTGTCCTGTCCAGTACCAAAGGCTCCATTACAGCTTTCATGAATATAATTAGATAAAACCTAATAGACAAAAGTCATATGTATCTATGAGAGAGTTCTTTTTCAGTTGGAGATAAATCATAAAAATATCCTTAAGATTGTCAGTGGTGTTTTGGG
>NW_015387182.1:0-3982 GCF_001527695.2 Protobothrops mucrosquamatus
TGCCTTGGCCCTATTATTCAAGGTTGAATAGCTATATTGTCTAGTTTTGCTAACTCTGGAATGTTGATTCTCCGTTGTTTTCCAGTTAGAATGCTACTTTGGAATCCAGGGGTGGTGAACATGGCCATGTCTGGCATTTCCCCAAATATCTGTCTGAATGCATCATCTCTTTCATTGTTGTGGAGGCAATCTGTGCCTGGGAATTATTCTTTTGATTTATTCTTCTGAGGGTCAAAAGCTCACTGGTAAGACTGCATATGGAAAGTCAAGATTTAAACTCTACAACCTGTAGTTAAATAGCAAAACCATATGAACAAAGGTGACCTATAGCTACAAGTAGATGAGGCCTCAGATGACAATTCTTGGCAACTTCTCTTTTTCAAATCTTCTCTGGATGTTGGGATGGATACTCTGGAAGGTGGGAATGGGAGGTGGATCTCAGGATTACATGGGAATTTGGAAAAAAACTGTTCCCCACTCCTACAGTTAGAAGAGAATCCCATTTTCTACAGGGAGACCCCTGAGTCACGTACATGCTCATAGGACATGAGATACATCTCTTTGACTTTTTTAAAAAAAATGTTAGTTTTGTGAATGATAGCTAATAGTCTTATACGGTGCAGCTCTATCTTATACTAGAAACATGGATTATTTATGCAGATGGAGTTTCTCTAGCCAAAGATCTAAGGAAGACTTCTATAGATGGATCTTAGGATTCCCCATCTCCCCACACCAACATTGCAGTGCTAAATGGTATCACTTAGTACTGCTAGGCCAGGGGTCTTCAAACTTGACCCTTTTATGACTTGTGGACTTCAACTCCCAGGATTCCTCAGCCAGCGTGCCTAGCTGAGGAATTCTGGGAGTTAAAGTCCACAAGTCATAAAAGGGCTAAGTTTGAAGACACCTGTGCTAGGCAGAAAAATTCTACAGTCTTTCAGCTGAACAGAGATATTTTTTTTTGAATTTTTATTTAAAGGGTAGGATAAGATTGGTGAATTTTTCTAGAGCAAAGTTGATGTCCTTAGGAATGTTTTGTTATAATAATAAGTCCTTTAAATAAAAAAAGAAGCTGCTATTGACCAAGAAATATGGAGTGATGGTCATCATCATGCAGTCACCAATCAGGATTCAGCTTTAAAAGTTTGGCTGGGATCAAATCCCACCCATTCCTCTTCCTTCTGCTGAAGGCATACATTACGGATTTCAGGGAGAGAGAGAGAGACACTAACTCAGAGAGACACTAACTCATATAAGATTTAATACTTAGTTCAGAGATGTATTCAACCCAAATCTCAAGAGAGATCAATCTTGCCAGCCCAGATGAGTCAGAGGCTTAGGAATTCTTACATTTGAATATCTGAGCTAGCTTAACACTAATTATCTAATAGGACCCATCCTTAGCAATGGGATTTATAAGATTCTTTCAGCTCAAGAGCTAATTCCCATAAATGCTTACCATTATAAGCTCCAGAAGACTTATAAACATCGACTAATTTGGCCTTAGCTATAGCATGTGTCCTAATGATTCAGGGCTTGGAGTTGGACCCAAGTTTGAAATTCTTCACTCGCAAATTAGCTATTAGCAACTTCTATAAATTACTTTTCAACCCTCTTTGTCTGGAGGGAACTATCAAAAGCTGTCACTGAACAGACCCATAGGACCAACAATGCATTTCTGTACTTCGTAGATAGTAGAGGCAGTAATTACATGCCTGCTAATATAAACAGCTATGAAGTCAAGGTATTTAGTCCTATGCTTTATAAGACTTGTTCTTATAAAACCCAAGTTTCCTTGAAGTGGTCCAATCAGAATTTTAATGATCTAAAGTCCAAGTGCCTTGGAATGTATCCTGTTCCTTATTACACTTGGAATCTGGACTTGCTTCTATTAAGGCCCACATGAGGCTTTCTTGCCTAAAATTTGGGGCAAAATTGAACTTGGATGGGACTTGTCTGGTCTATTGGACAACTTCTAATCATCTTGAAAAAAAAAACCCTATGGAACTTAATCATGTTTTCAATCTGCCATTAGGGCAGTGTTTCCAACCTTGGCAACTTTAAAATGGGTTGACTACAACTCCAAAAATTTTGTAAGTCAAAGTCTACCCATCTTAAAGTTGTCAAGAAACATTGCATTAGGGTTTGAGAAAGTTGTTCTCAAATTTAAATAATGTATTTTTAGCATTCCTCTATTATGCAGGTGGAGGAAATAGATTCCCTAACACCAAAAGCGAATGTCTTCCTTCCAACAGGCATTTTCAAATTGCAATTTGAAAATGCAGAATAGGTAGTGTGTCTAAATCTGCAAACGGTATCAAACTAATAGAGAAACGGAAAGAAACTGGAATTGTTACATTTATTATGTTTCCCATTTTATGGAATTTGGCAGTCAGATCTGCCATTAACTTGCCTAATCTGGTGTGGACAAAAATGCACCTCCTTTCAACTGGTGGATCTGCAGAAATATGTAGAGCAGTAGCCATATTTTGTGTTATTGCTATTTCTGCAATAGATGTCACTGTTTAGGTTTCCCAAACATGAATCTTCTATACGAACTATTTTTTTTTCATACCATGCATACTTTTAATTAATTTCTAAGCCTTAGGAATGTGCATTGTTTAGGCAGTTGGTATATGGCTGTGCTATGAATTGAAATTAAAAAAGAACAATGATCACTTCTTGTAATTTGGTGTCTTATCAGCTGTTCACCTGATATAAGAGGCCATCTAGATGCTTGTTTTAAGTCTTTATCTTATCCATGATGCTGCAAATGTTGGGAGTAGCTTTTTGGGAGTTGATCTCTTATTTCTTAAATCTCTCTCCCCCCCCCCCCCATGGTTGTGTGTGTGCGTCTGGTTGTTTGTTTCAGATGTACTTCCTGCCTCCCTTGTAACATCCGACTATTATTCAGCTGTACATTCCTGGCAAACTCTGGCTTTTTCTAAGGCATTGTATTAAAACTTAGTGGGGAACTAAAAACAAAACAAAGAAACCAATCTGTTTAAAATGGTGCAATTCAGAGACATGCACAGGATATGATTAAAAAAAAATCAAGATGGAAAACAAAATGGTGCAATCAATGCTCTGCCTGGTTTTTCCCCTGTGTTTAGATTTTTAAAAAGATTTTTTTATCCTGCCTTTATTATTCTTATAAGTAACCCAAGGCAGTGAAACATACTAATACTCTTTTCTTTTCCTATTTTCCTCACAACAACAACTCTATGAGGTGAGTTGGGCTGAGAGAGAGTGACTGGCCCAAAGTCACCCAGCCAGCTTTCATGCCTAAGGCAGGACTAGAACTCACAGTCTCCTGGTGTCTTAACCACAAGACCAGGCTGGTTTTTGTTGCATGTAAAGGTTTAAACCGAGGTAGGCAACCTTGGCTCTTTTATGACTCGTGGACTTCAACTCCCAGAATTCCTGAGCCAGCTTCTGGGAGTTGAAGTCCACGAGTCATAAAAGAGCCAAGATTGCCTACCCCAGGTTTAAAGGTTTCTCCTGTCTAGTCATGACCAACTCAAGGGGGCGGTGCTCATCTCTTGATTCTCAGCCGAGGGAGCCTGCGTTGTCTGAGAGATGTTTCTGTCATCATCTGGCCAGCATGAAAATATGGAATGCAGTAACTTTCCCACCAAAATGGTACCTATTTATCTACTTGCATTTGTATGCTTTCAAACTACTAGGTTGACAGGAGTTGGGGTGAGTAACGGGAGCTCATTCCGTCATGTGACTCTCGGATCTTGAATCTGGGCTGTCAGCTTTCTGGGTCAGCGTCTTAAGTATGAGCCGTCACATCGCCCTCTTGTTGTACGACTGCAGTATTGCAGGCTAATTCTGCTCACTGCCAGGAATTCGATTCTGACCGGCTCAAGGTTGACCCAGCCTTCCATCCTTCTGAGGTCATTAAAATGAGGACCTAGATTGCTAGGGGCAATAGGCTGAGTCTGTAAACCGCTTAGAGAAGGCTGTAAAGCACTGT
>NW_015387182.1:5850-7001 GCF_001527695.2 Protobothrops mucrosquamatus
ATAACACAGTTGGAAGGGACCTTGGAGGTCTTCTAGTCCAACCCCCTGCTTAGGCAGGAAACCCTATGTACCATTTCAGACAAGTGGTTGTCCAATCTCTTCTTAAAATCCTCCAATGATGGAGCCCCCACAATTTCTGGAGGCAAGTTGTTCCACTGATTAATTGTTCTAATTGTCAGGATATTTCTCCTTAGTTCTAGATTGCTTCTCTCTTTGGTTAGTTTCCATTCATTGCTTCTTGTCCAGCCTTCTGGTGCTTTGGCAAATAGATTGACCCCCTCTTCTTTGTGGCAGCCCCTCAAATATTGGAACACTGCTTTCATGTCACTCCTAGTCCTTCTTTTCATTAAACTAGACGTACCCAATTCCTGCAACTGTTCTTTCATATATTTTAGCCTCCAGTCCAGTTTGGTGTATTGATATAATACACCAAACCAAAATTATATTAGCTTAGCTGGAGTTTATTTCACATTACCAGCATGATCATTTGACAGATAGAAGTTGCATATTTGTACTAGTGGGAAAACTATGATTGGCTTTGTCTATTTATCTGGATTTTTTTTTTAATTAAAAGACAGCACGTCCTGTACACATTATTTTCATACCCTTTAACTAAAACTGCCTACTAGGTTAAGTGGGATCAGGATCCTGATTCATTGCTTGTTTCCAGTTGGATTTGTTCATGGACTACAGATAGGGCCCCACCTAGGTATTTATTTCAGGCAGCAAACTTTGTTGAATTGGCCCAGCAAATTTACCCAGTTTGATTTATTCTGGATTTATGAAAATAACTCATTTGCTTCTTCTCCTTATTTGTAATGATATGTGGACATATCATTGAGTCACGGTGGCACAATGATTAGAATGCAGTACTGCAGGCTACTTCTGCTGACTGCCGACTGCCAGCAGTTTGGCAGTTCGAGTCTCACTGGCTTGAAGTTGACTCAGCCTTCCATCTTTTCTAGGTCAGTAAAATGAGGACCCAGATTGTTGGGGGCAATAGGCTGACTCTGTAAACCGCTTAGAGAGGGCTGTAAAGCAGTGTGAAATGGTATATAAGTCTAAGCGCTATTGCTATAGTCTGTCTGTCTGTCTGTCTGTCTGTCTGTCTGTCTGTCTGTCTGTCTGTCTGTCTGTCTGTCTGTCTGTCT
>NW_015387182.1:7460-38837 GCF_001527695.2 Protobothrops mucrosquamatus
TGTCTGTCTGTCTGTCTGTCTGTCTGTCTGTCTGTCTGTCTGTCTGTCTGTCTGTCTGTCTGTCTGTCTGTCTGTCTGTCTGTCTATCTATCTGTCTGTCTATCTGTCTATCTATCTATCTATCTATCTATCTATCTATCTATCTATCTATCTATCTATCTATCTATCTATCTATCTATCTATCTATCTATCTATCTATCTATCTATCTATCTATCTATCTATCTATCTATCTGAATCTAAAGGAGGGCCCAGATTGTTGGGGGCCATATGCCAACTCTGTAAACCACTTAGAGAGGGCTGTAAAGCACTGTGAAGCGGTATATAAGTCTAAATGCTATTGCTATCCTGGGAGACAGTAGGAAGAGCTGCAGATTAGACAATAGACAAGAGGCAGTCTGTACTTCCAGGCTTGCAAGATTCTGTTAATGTAAAATTGCAATAAAGTTAGAGCTGGAACTTGTGGATGTGCTTCTTGTCTGGATTACCTCACAAGGCTGATACTAAGCTTAGAGCAAGATGATTCTATAACCCAAGAATTCACGATTTGTCCCAAGTGCATTATCCCCATGCTTCTGTTCAAGGCCCAAGGTTCAAGGATTGATGTAAAAAATTATTTATCTTAACATGAACTAGGTAAAAGTATTTAGATTACTACTTTTTGGGGTCCCCGTGTGCTTGTCTGTCAGTATGTATGTGCTGGGGCCTAGGACCTGAGCAAAATTTACAGACATACATGCACATATACACAGAGAGACACATAGGTACGCATGGGTTTGTCCTATACTTTTGGCAGACTGAACTGCTATTTCCTTCTTACCATATTATTGCCAAGAAAGAAAAACAAAGATGGCTTCTTTTTTTTAAAAAAAAGAGATCATTTTAAGCACTGTGATAGGCTTAAGGACAATTTTTATGAAGTCGTGATTAGGAAAATTAGCTGCACCTGGACTAGAGGAACAGAGAGAGCCTATTGTATTTGAAAGACCCATGAGACTTTTCATTGTGACTGGTGGTCCATGACTCTCAAGTCTCCTTCAAGGTGACAATGTCAGGAAGCTTTGCAGAGGAAGTTCCAGAAGAATGACCGTGTGTGATAACAATGAGTTGGACTCTCTGAGAATTCATATTCATAGAATATCATTGTACATACGAAATGGTGGAAGATGAAGGGAAGTTTTATAAATTCTGATGCTTGAAGGCTAAAGATGTGTATTTCTTTTTTTTTAAAATGGTTGTTGTTTAATAATACTTATACTCAGTGGTGGGATTCAAATATGTGAACAACCAGTTCTCTGTGTGGATGCTGCTTCCGGAAGTCCATTCTGGGCCTGGGCAACAAAAAATTAGCTACCGGTTCTGCCGAACTGGTGTGAACTGGCTGAATCCCACCACTGCTTATACTTTAGAACACTAAAAACACAGTTGCTATCTCAGGACTTCATCTATAGCTTTCTTATAAGGTTACTCTACTTTTCTCTATTTTATTCAAGGGTGCATCCATGATCTTTTAACATTTAATGTCAAGTGTAAAAAATCAGGAGCCAGAATGCTTCAGATGAATACAGGTTTATTGTATGCTAAAGCTTTCTGCAAGAATCTGAACTACTAATGGTCAAAGCAAATTGACAGTAGACAAGAGTCAGCTATGGGCGGCGCTTAGATCTATTGTGACCATGAAAGGATTCAAGACTGATGCTTGACCCCTCCCTTGGGCTCAGCCTGTTTATCTCCTACATCTAACTTCATTATAACCTTGTGAAGCAAGTTAGACAGGCAGCAGTCTGGCTATTCCGTAATTCATAAGTTATGGAGGTACTTGGGTCCATAACCTCTTTAGAGAGATCCTATCTCCTGTCCTCCACCACCACCCTCCGCTATCAAACTCTAGTTAAAAGCTCTTACCTCTCAGCAGCAACGGTTCAGAGGTAAAGCTCTCACTCTTCTTACAAGATCTTAACATGGTCTCGGTCGTTGTCATACTCATCACCCTATTAAAGGAGGAAAAACTGAAGATTAGCAAGAAACAAAAACGCACTCCAGCTCTTCCCATTAAGACTAACAGAGGAACAGAGAAGGCCACCACAATGGGACTCTAGCAGTTGCAAAACTTCCTGACAGTTAGAACAATTAACCAATGGAACAACCTGCATCCAGAAGCGGTGAATGCTTTAACACTGGAAGTTTTTAAGAAGAGACTGGACAGCCATTTGTCTGAAATGGTGTAGGGTTCCTGCCTAAGCAGGGGGTTGGACTCGATGACCTCCAAAGTCCCTTCCAACTTTATTATTATTATTATTATTATTATTATTATTATTATTATTATTATTATTATTATTATTATTATTATTATTATTATTATTATTATTATTATTATTATTATTATTATTATTATTATTATTATTATTACACAGAGGAGATGATGGTAATAACCTTGACAGCAAAAAGTAGAGCAAGGCGAAGGGGAAAGATTGGCTGGGGGAGAAAAAAAGACAGATCAGTGAGCATATTTCTGCTTCCCCTCTCCTTTCTCCTTCTTCCAGGTTCAAAGTCTCGCTCCATGGAGTTTGCCCCCCAGATTCTTGACCACCCCTCCAACCTCGTGGTGCGTAAGGACCAACCCGCCAACATGAACTGTCGTGCCGATGGGAACCCAGCTCCCGCCATTGAATGGTATCGCAACGGAAAATACGTGAAACCCAGCAAAGATGACGCTACTGCCCAGCCTACCCTCCTCCCAGATGGGTCCCTCTTCTTCCTCCGCCTCAGCCAGGAGAAGGGAAAATCAGACGAGGGGGTGTACCATTGCCTGGCCAGGAACCACCTGGGTAAAGCCATGAGTAAGAATGCATCGCTCTATTTAGAAGGTAAGGCATTGAAAGATCCTGGAGAAGTTGCAGTACTAGTAACGTCCAGGAAGAAGCCTTGTTCACCCCTCATCCCAGTGTACTGAGCTTGTTTCTTTGAGCCTGTTCAATATGAAGGGATACTACTGTCCTTTCTGTATTGTCTTAGCCAGGACAAAGAGACAGCTATGTGTCAACTGCCATGGTTGGCCATTTATTTCAGGTTCCTCTCCTTGTAATGGAATGCATGGGCGGCCTTGAAGAAAGAGGAGAAGAGATGATGCCTAGGAAACCGTCAGACAAGAGCAGCAGGAATCCCCTGTGCCTTTATGGTCAGAGAAAGAAACTTAGGAAGGACCCACCCTAATTACCTAATGGTTACCTTCCCCTCCCTCTCCCTCTCAAGAGGTCAGCAAAGAGAGCAGGTTGTGGTGATAAAATGCATGTTGGACAGCAGAACATCCTACAAACTCGTTAAGCTGCTTCCTTAAGCTCCTCCTCCTCCTCCTCCTCCAGTTATCCTGTAATGATATATGTGGGAAAGACCTTGG
Organism: Protobothrops mucrosquamatus; assembly: GCF_001527695.2. NCBI lineage: Eukaryota > Metazoa > Chordata > Lepidosauria > Squamata > Viperidae > Protobothrops > Protobothrops mucrosquamatus. The sequence goes on from NW_015387182.1 coordinate 10,856, forward strand.
GAGACGGGGCAAATGAAACGGTCAGATAACAGTCTATTCTAATGAAGAGAAGGGCGAGGGGGGACATGATAGCAGTGTTCCAATATCTCAGGGGCTGCCCCAAAGAAGAGGGAGTCAAGCTATTCTCCAAAGCCCCTGAAGGCAGGACAAGAAGCAACGGATGGAAAGTAATCAAGGAGAGAAGCAACCTGGAACTAAGGAGAAATTTCCTGACAGTTAGAACAATTAACCAGTGGAACAACCTGCCTCCAGAAGCGATGAATGCTCCAGCACTGGAAGTTTTAAAGAAGAGATTGGACAGCCATTTGTCCGAAATGGTATAGGGTTTCCTGCCTGAGCAGGAGTTGGACTAGATGACCTCCAAGGTCCCTTCCAACATCATCATCATCATCATCATCATCATCATCATCATCATCATCATCATCATCATCATCATCATCATCATCATTTAAGGGGCAGCATAGCTCACAATTGGAAAGTGGACCTGTCTCAATAAAGCAAGCAGTTAAAATTGGAGGGCGGGGAAGTTTGTACTTTCAGGCTTGCAAGATTCTGTGCAATAAAGTAGATTTAGCTCACCTAGTCATGTTTCCTGTCCGGTTTACCTGGGGAGGCCACTATCAAACTTGCAAGTCTGAAAGTACAAACTTCGCAACCTCCACTTTTAGCTGCTTGCTCCATTAGGGTGGATCCTTCCTAAGTTTCTTTCTCTGCCCGTTTAGCCACTGGGGGCTCCTGTCTTTCTTCTCTGACGTTTCCTTAGGCAGCATCCCTTCTTCCCTTTCCTAAAAGGTCACCCATACGTTCCATTACCAATTTGTTTCTTCCTGGGCCACAGAGATACATAAGAAACTGGAACTTTGGGGCATTTCCTTAATTTAAGTGTGCATGCTGGGGCAAGAACATTCCACAGAGGCAATCAAGCAGCATCTCAAGGATACCGGCAATCGAGCAGACTTCATGTCCTTCCCCAAATATAATTTTTTTAAAGTAGCCCTCACATGTCCTACCGACCTGCTGGATACTTAAATCAAATCACTGCTCCTAAACTAAGCCGGGCCATGATCCTGACACAGTTTGACACATCAGGGGTTTTAGGGAGGAGATACAAAGGGATTGCATTCAAATCCTGAGTCTGCCCATATGGTGAAGGAGCCATCCAAACCATCACATGTGCCTGACTGTGCTGTCCATTTATGCTGTGAGTTGCTAATTCTACATTTAATTAAATATCCTGGGGACACTGACCTGTTCTGTTTAAACCTCTTACTGTCAGATTCCAATGGCTCTTATCTCTTTAAGTGTGGCTAAATTCTGCAACATGATGTGTAAGATGCGGAGCAATCTGGCTGACAAATCTGTTCATCTAGCTGACTAATCAATATTAGTTAGGATAATGGATTTGGATGGTGAGATGGGCAGCACATATATTCAATAAACAAGCAAATAAGTAAATTTTATGCATCCAAGTGTTTTAGGGACAGGAAATTCTGTTCTGTTCTATTCAAGTTGTCACCTTCAATCTCAGTGTTCCCCACGGCAGAATCCTGTCTTAAGAAATGAATCCAGCATCAGATTTTGGCCCTCCCTGTTCTCAGGTTTGCATGGCTGGTTTTTTTTCCCTAACCTTTGTGGTTTTTGAGATCCAAAGGTACTATGTTCTCAATTAAGCCCTGCCAATCTGCAGCCAGGAGGATTCTGTGCTTGTGGAACATGTTGAACCCTAAGACAAGCCATTAAAGCTATTTCACTTCGCTAGAGAACTTGGGAGCTGGCTAATTAAAATATTTGCTCATTTTTGCATCTCATTTGCATTTTCCTTCTGGGTCCTTGTTAAGCCACAGGAAGATGCTTTTTGTGTCCAGGCCCTGCATGTGGAACTCTCTGCTCCAAGAGAGGACTTGCCATCCTACTTTAAAATGAAACGAACTTTGAATTCGGTTCTTCAGTGGAATCAGTTTTCTCTCTCCACATCTTTATTTGAGCAGGTTGCTTTTTTTTAGATTTGTTTTTTATGTGGCTAATAAAATAAAACATCTATTTTGTTTATGTGGCTTTTTTTTTTTAAAAAAAAATCTGCTTTAAGTTTTATGAGCCACGTTGTGGGTTGTTTTCTCCCCCCTTTTGGAATGAAGAAAACAAGGTAGCAATTTCTGTAGAAGTAAATAAATAAATAATGCAGAGGCCTCAGGGAGAGAGTAAGCAATGCATCAAGAATAATAATAAGATAAATCAGTTGAAAGAAAATAATTAAAAGAATAATTGGAACACAAGATATGGGATGTATTCTCTCTCTCTCTCTCTCTCTCTCTCTCTCTCTCTCTCTCTCTCTCTCTCTCTCTCTCTCTGTGTGTGTGTGTGTGTGTGTGTGTGTGTGTACATGTCTGTGGGTCTCTGTGCACTAAGCTATCATACTTTTTTGTTTCCTTGCAACTAAACACAACCATATATGCGATAAGGGCTGGATGCCAAACAGCCCATGCTTATTCTCAATCCACAACATTTTCTCTCCACCTTGGCATCTAAAATGTCTCCCCTGTAGAGTTGTGCAGCTCAAATTATTAATGCAATTAGAATTCCTCTTTAATAAGCAGGCCTGGAGACTCTCCAATTAACACTTCATTACTGATCAGATTCCCTTCGGCTCCCGTGGTCCGTCACGAAGGCTCACGGTGGTGTTTGTCAGCTATAAATATTCATACAAGTAAAGATGGCTTGGGAGAGGCTTCCGCTAGCCAGGCTCAATCAAGTGTGCCAGAAGAGGCTGCCTTTTTGGTACATTTCTCGCAGCGAACTGCCCCCTCTGGCTGGCTGTCAGGCCGAGCCAGGAAAGGATGCCAAACAGGTGCTCCAGGAGTCAGCAATGGTGGCATTTTCTTTCCTCCAGCTTCCTTCTTGAGGCGCCCCTTCCAAACAAAATCAGCAGGGAAGTAGATGTTGTTTTGGCATTTTGCTAGAAGTGTGAATCTCCCTCTGAGCAAATTGGCTACAAATGTGTGAAAACTGGGATGGGTGGATCCTAGGCTGGAGTATTTCAGAGAGCAGATACGAGAACACTGTTTCATGTATCCAGACTTTTATTTTTTTTTTAAAGTGCCACTTTTTAGCTGTCTCAGACATTGGTTAAATCATGCGGGCTGAGAAATTCTGGGAGTTGAAGTCCACAAGTCTTAAAGTTGCCAAGTTTGGAGACCCCTGGGTTAAATCCTTAGCAAAAGGTTGGGAGTACTAACTTTTTATGTAATGGTTACTCAGATGCAGAGGTTTTGGTTTGCCCCCAGAAGTTTAGTCCCAGATGTTTCTCAACCTTGACAATCTTAAGACGTGTGGTCTTCGACTTCCAGAACTCCCCAGCTGGCAAGCCCCCAAGCCAACTGGGGAATTCTGGGAGTTGAAGTGCACACATCATAAAGTTGCCAAGGCTGAGAAATACAGCTTTAGAGGAATCAGTAGCTTAGCATTGCTAAGATTTCTGCTTGACACGTTAAAAAGCTGTTCTTAAGATCCTTCAGCTTCCCAGCATGTTCTCTAGAACAGGGCTTTTCAACCAGTGGTACGGGTACCACCTGTGGCACATTGGCACCTTGCAGGTGGTATGTGACCCCTCTAGAAAAGTGGTAGTGGGGGAGGGGAATGAGGTGAACCGGGGGCAGCACCGCACAAGCCTAAGCAAGCGATGGCTGGAGCTGCAGGGCTGTCAGGGCTCAGCAGAAGTGCCAGGATCAGCGCCAGGCTCCAGCTGGAGCTCGGCACTGATCCTGGTGCTTCTGCTGAGCCCAGAAGAAGCACCAATCAGCTGGAATGTTGCAGCATCTCCAGGGTCTTGTGATTTACATTCAGATGCTTGGCAACTGATTCATATTTATGACGGTCACAGTGTCCCAGGGTCATGTGAAGTGACCAAAACCTGCTGCAACCACCCAGCAGACGGGGGGAATAAAAACCAAACACCCCCCACCCCACCCCTGCTGCCAATCCTCAACAGAAATGCTCACAACAATGAAAACCTTTGGTGTCTTGCTTGGCTGTGGCTTGGGGGGCACTTTTTTCAGTGCCATTGTAACTTTGAACAGTCACTAAGCAAACTGTTGTAAGTCGAGGACTACCTGTACTTTATCACTTTTTTCCTTTTTTTTTTTTTGGGTCATCAAGTTTTTGACACCTTGCTAGGCGACTGGTGGTACTTGGATGTTGCCATATCCTAAAAGTGGTACAATGGGTGAAAAGATTGAAAAGCCCTGCTCTAGAAAGCCATTTTTCTCTCTCTCTTTTTTCCCTGAGTGCTTTTCCAAACAAAACATAGATGGAAGCAGTCAGTTATTTTCTAAAAATACCTAGGAGATTTATGTCAGGGCCAAAGGCATTCTTGAACATAAAAAAATCATGCTGGACATTCCTGCTTTGCTTTTCGGTATACTTGCTTCCGTTTAACGTCTCTTTTTAATTAACATGATTTTTAAAACCTCCGGCTGGAGCGGTCTAAAAATATCTAGGAAGAATAATATCCGAAGGTAGGAACCCTGCATGTAAGCGTTTGACTCATCTCCTGGAGTTTTGATTGTATCACAAAAGATTCACATCCTCCATGGGGAACAAATGCAGGAAACAGGCAACATTGAAAAGGCTGAATGGCAAAGGATAAAGAATTCCCTGTTTTTCCTCTCTGCAGGGTTTTGCCTTCAGATTGCCTTCCCAGTTCAGGCTGTCAAGGCAATTATTATCTTTAAGGGAGACAAACCAACTAAAGCATTTTCCCATCAACAGCTACTCCAGCTCTTATTTCATTACTACAGGATGTTGTGAGGATGACCTCCAGTGAGGTAGTCTTTTTAGAGGGTTCACTGAAAGGAATTTATCTCTCCAGAAAGGCTCATCCCAATGTTAAGGACAAAGTCAGTTGATTGCATCCTAAACATGCTAAGCCATGGTTTGCTATGCAAACCATGATAGCCTGATGTACACAAATTTCAAGCCATGAACCCCGATTTCCAAAATGTCTGAGTTAACATAATTCATTGGCTCTTACTCAATAAGATATGGTTAGCATAAAGAATGATTAATTATTATGTATAAATACATACCAAATGTATTTAAAACATCAAATGTCTAAAAGCCTCAAGCTCTACTATCAAGTAACAGGAACTATATCTCTTTAGAATTAAAACAGGATGGCCCTGTGGAATTAGTTTTGGGTACCAATTAATCTTGTGACAGTTGTTATATTTTTGCCATTTTTTTTCAAAGTTTAAAAAAATGAAGCTCACTGGATATCATCATTGCCTACGGGGTCATTCTCAACTGATAAGAAACTATTCTGGAATCAAATGACAGTCTTGGAAGGCTTGTTCCAGTTACTTGGCCGCTGGTGTCAACATCGTTATTCTTCTACAAGTTTCTGAGAATGAACTAAAAATGGGGTGGAAGGATGAAACTCTACCTATCAAAGATTGTTTTTGGATGCTTTTGTTTCTTTATAGTCCTAGAAGAGGAATTCCGGCTTCATCCTAATGACTTGAAGGTGACAATTGGGGAACCATGGTTGTTGCAGTGTGTGCCTCCACTGGGACATCCTGAACCCATCGTCTCATGGAAGAAGAATGGAGTGCCCATAAGCCCAGAAAATGGCCATTATGAGGTAGCCAAATTAGTACTTACTACTTATTTTAAGCAGCATCTAGATTTAAGTATCTTAGAGACTTAATAGCCAGCCATCAACACCGCAATCAACAACTAAACAACAACTAAAAAGCTAAACACAACAAGCACCATATAAATACTACGCATAGAATAGCCCAAAGGACACATTCTGGTAGAGAGAAGATGGCCTCCAGCATGAGTCTCTGAAAGCTCAGAAGACTGAACCTCTGGCCCAGATTGGATCCTGCAACTTCTTGAAGTCAGTGGGACAAATTAGCCATGATTAACAGTTATAGCAGACATATAGAAATCAATGGGGTTTAAGTGGTTGCATTATCACATTGTACAAACTATAAGCACAAGTTAACAAAACACCATGGCTTTCTAAATGATGCTCTCATAGATGGTTTAAAGCAATAGCCTGATTCACACAACATGTTAAGACAAAGGCAGTTTTGGGAGAGGCTACAGAGGCAACTTTGGAGATTGTGCAACCTTAAATAATAGATTGTGTTCTTCTAATTTTGAAAATAGAGAGAGAGAGAGAGAGATTGCTAAATCCTAAACTTTCCTTCCCCAAGACATAGAAAAATGGGGAGGTTATTTTCTTCAATTCTCTAGCAAGGTCATTGTCTCCTCTGATATTCCAGTCCTTCCTTTTTTGCCCCCCCCCCCCATTTCTGCAGTTCTCCAAAGAAAAACTTCTGGTAGCCTATGCTCAGAAGAGTGATGCAGGAACATATACATGTCTGGCTGTCAATCAAGCAGGGGAGCAAGAGAGCAGAGCAGCCACAGTCACTATCTTGGGTAAGAAAGTCCACAGTGATTAGAGTTCACCTAGGCTTGGCTTTGCACTTGGAGAACCATTCTTTAAGATAGCTTGGAACAATGCACAAACACCTCCTTGAGGTGGCACTTACTGACACTGATGACTGTCAGGTTGCCCAAATGGGATTGAGGAAACACTCTGCTTCTTCCATTGTAGAAAGGCCAACATTCATTCGGAAACCCAGTGATGTTGTAGCCAGTGTTGGCAGCAGCGTTCAGTTCATTTGTGGAATCCGTGGAGACCCAAAACTTGTTGTGCAGTGGTACAAAGAAGATGGAGATCTCCCTTCAGGGAGGCAAGTATAACTTTCTAGTTGAGTTCCAATTCTCCAATTCATCTTTAGAGTTATAGGTGAGACCAACGATTCTACAAATATTCTTCAGAATCCACCACCATGGCTGGATATAATTCTCATGCTTTGCCCTTGGGGTACCTAACTCTTGTCAAATAGGTTCATATGTAAAAGATGGTGATAGGCAGGACTGGTTCTGTTTACTTTATCATCATCATCATCATTCATCTCTCAAGAAATTTAGAGATTTTTCCTTTGCCATTCTATTCTCACAAGAATTCTGAAAGGTAAATTGTGTGGTGAGATATGTCATCAAGCAAACTTCACTGGAGAAAACAATGCTGAGTATTATTATCATTTTCATTCCACATATCCCTGCTGTTTCTTTGTAAGATCAGAAATGTTTAAGAAGATCAGACCAGAAAGTTACTACAATACAGAAGAAACAAACGAACAAACCAAAATTCGCAGCAAGCAAAAGAAGAGAGTCCAGAGAGCTTTTTAACTAAATGGAAACAATGGGGTGTCGTACGGCTCTCCAGATTTCTTCTAAGGAAACCTTACTCCTTGAAAGAAATCTTCATCAATTTGTGCAAACATGAATAAAGAGTTAGAGGGTGCCCCCCTCCACACCACTTCGTATCTTTCCTGGTGCTGCAGTGCTTAGAATGTGTATTGCTGGCAAACTCTGCCTACAGCCTAAAGTTTGATTCTGACTGGCTCAAGATTGACCCAGCCTTCCATCCTTCCGAGGTCGGTAAAATGAGGACCCAGATTGTTGGGGACAATATGCATAATAATTCTTTGACACCCAGAGAATGCTTTGGAGCGATATGGAAGACCTAAATACTATTACTAAATTCTAAATCACATATTAATAGACAGGGGTAGGCAACCTTGGCTCTTTTATGACTGGTGGACTTCAACTCCCAGAATTCCTGAGCCAGCCATGCTGAGGGGAAAGAGAGAGGTTTCCAAGCTGAGCCATGGCTGGCTCAGGAATTCTGGGAGTTGAAATCCACGACTCATAAAAGAGCCAAGGTTGCCTACCCCTGTCTTAGGAGATGTCCAGTGAAGTTTGATAGATGTGCAGATTCATGGGGGACCACATAACATTGCCATTCAATGCATTATCTATTTTTTTTTAAGTATTCCTGGGAGTGGAGGAGAATCACACAATGTATTATTGAGTTTTTGAAAGAATTCCTAGGAAGTGGGGAGGGGAGGAATCAATCTGGTTTTTTTCTTCTTTTTATGTAAATAAGGTCACTGTGGCCAACTGAGAGTTCTGGACGTTTCCTCACAGGTATGAAGTAGACCAAGAAAATGTCCTTCAGATTCACCACCTGACAATGTGTGATACTGGGAAATACATCTGTGCTGCCTACAGCCACGGAGGGACTATTTTTGCCAAGGCATCTTTAACTGTGGAAGGTGAGCAACTTTCTCGACAAGGCCCTCAAGAAAAAAAGAAGGCCCTTGCTGAGTAAGTGAGGGGTGACATGATAGCAGTGTTCCAGTATCTCAGGGGCTGCCCCAAAGAAGAGGGAGTCAAGCTATTCTCCAAAGCACCTGAAGGCAGGACAAGAAGCAACGGGTGGAAACTAATCAAGGAGAGAAGCAACCTAGAACTAAGGAGAAACTTCCTGACAGTGAGAACAATTAACCAGTGGAACAACCTGCCTCCAGAAGTGGTGAATGCTCCAACACTGGAAGTTTTTAAGAAGAGACTGGACAGCTATTTGTCCGAAATGGTATAGGGTTTCCTGCCTGAGCAGGGGTTGGACTAGATGACCTCCAAGGTCCCTTCCAACTTTATTATTATTATTATTATTATTATTATTATTATTATTATTATTATTATTATTATTATTATTATTATTATTATTATTCACAAGCACTTACCAAAATCCACTGTCTTGTTCTTAGGACAACAGCTCCCTATCCCACAACAAGATTATTTTCAGCTACAATAAAAAGCTAACATATTTTTTTCCAGATGAACCACTGAATGATGACTTAACTCTGCAATGAATTCCTCTAGAGCAGGGATACACGGATTATTTAAGGGTGATCTGTTAAAAGCTGAATAATGGGCAGGGGGGAGAGGACAAAGAGCTTTTTACAAGAGTCGGGTGGGTGTGGATGGGGGGCTGAGGTTGTTAAAAGTAGGCAATGGACCATATGAAATTAGATTAAAGGCTTCATGTTGTCCTAAGCTGTCCACTGTCCACTAAAATAAGGCCAGGTCACATCCAAATGCAAGGACACCATTGGTATCGTTGTCCTTCAAGTATCTATGGAGATTCTCAGTCATCCAGGTCATGGCTGTCCCAAAAGTGATTTTTCAAAAAGCAACTGGACTTTCTTTGGGCTTTTTTTCCTTGAAATTTTTTTGCTTCTCACCCCAGAAGCCTCTTCAGTCCTGACTGAGTGGTGGAGAAAGGAAGAATTTATATTCCTTGCAGTTATCTGGTTTGTTAGGCACTTTCTCAACAATTCTCAGAATTGTTTTTTTCTTCAAGGAAAAAACAAAGAAAGTTCAGTTGCCTTTTGAAAAATCACCTTTGGGATGTCCTTCAAGTGTTTTAAAGTTGAGGTTCACATACCATATATATTTTGGGTTTCTTTTCTGGCCTTTAGATCCACTGGATCCCAGGCAGAAGGACTGGAACAGGTCAAAAGATGTTCCAAAGGAGCTGATGGATATCAGAGTTTGTCTGGTAAATGTGACCCTTGTCCCCTCTGCTCCAGCTGCCCATCTGCATTGGAAGGTGAGTTAAGAATAGCAAAGGGTGATAGTTCAAAATCTAGATATTCTTGATGATGAGGAGTTATGATTTAAAATGACTTTAATTAACATACCTGTTTCTATAAATAGAATGGACTTTTAGGTTGGTGGGTACATTTATAAACAATAAAGCAACGGAAGGATCCAGACATGATCAGAGGGTAAGAAATGAGAAACAGAGCAATAGTTCCTAAGAAGAGTTATGTAGCCCAAGGCTGATAAATATAATAAAGAAATAATTTGAAAAAAAAATCAGGATGCAAGAGAGGGAGGGAGGGAGGGAGGGAGGGAGAGAGATGGTCTTGGATTCACAGGAGTCAAATTTCAAAAACAATGAAATTCTTCTTTGGCAGGACAGGAGTCTCCCCAAACAAATATATTATTCATCCACTTCAGAGACCAGTTAGATTCAAAATGGCAACAATAATTCTAATCCTAATTGTGCAAATCCTCACAGCTCTTGCTTGCAATAATTCACTTTATATTCTCAATTTTCCTTTCCTTTTTTTTTCAGGTGTTCTTCATCACCATTTTTTTTTTAATTTCAAAGGGTTTTGAATCATCATATTTCACTGTTTGCATATGGCATTTTTCAGCCAGGTACTATTGTATTGGCTCCATATCAAATTTTAAATTCAGAACTTTGGGTTAACATTCCAAATGTTTCATAATTCAAAACTAGGGTGAAGATTCTGGTTTAGCTCCCATTTTGCTTTCATTTCTTGCTCAGCAGTACCCTCCTTTGTCTGTACAAGCTCCCTTCCCTTCCCTTCCCCTTCCTTCCTTCCTTCCTTCCCTCCCTCCCTCCCTTCCCTCCTTTCCTTCCTTCCTTCTTTCCTTCCTTCCTTCCCTCCTTCCTTCCTTCCTTCCTTCCCTCCCTCCCTCCCTCCCTCCCTCCCTTCCTCCCTCCCTCCCTTCCTTCCTTCCTTCCTTTTATATGGCCACCCAACTCACACATGGTGACTCCAGATGGCTTACAGCATTAAAAAATGTTCTTCTGATCCAGAAGAAATACATATCATCCTAACTATGTGCCTGATTTCTAGGAATTGAAATGTACTCACCAAAGCACATTTCCAAATTACTATATTGCTTGAAGGTTACCCCAACTTCCCAACCCATAGAGGCTTACAAGGTGTTCTATCGTTCTCTGCTGCCCGCGAAAGCACACTGGGCTGAATGGGATGTCCCAAGAGACCAGCAGACGATTATTCCTGGACTTGAAAGAGGTTACAAGTATGAATTCAAGGTGCGACCGTATTGGGGGAAGATCCATGGGATAGACAGCAACGTGAGACAACTGTACATCCCAGAGGAAGGTGCAAAGACTTATCACCATGTTTTGACTGATGTTGTTAATTTAATAGCTTGCAGGGAAAATGTCTTAGTTTAAAAACTGTACTAAATTTTGGAAAGAAATATGAGCCCACCCTTCAAAGCTGTGGGTCCACTCTCTTTCTTTTTCTTCTCATTTTCTTTCTCCTGCTTTGATTTTGTTGTGTTTTTCTTCAGCTGGCCTAGAGTGGGAGGTAGCTGAGCTAGATTTTTTTGGGTCGGTGGGAGGTTATTATTCTTATGGGCACAGATGATCTGAAATTTCTTCACCTTTCTCCCTGGATCTATTGGAGAAGCATTGGGTGGTTGAAGAGACAAGCAGTGTCAGAATAGACATGAAGTGATGGAAGAGTCTCGTGTTTCCAAACAACTTAAGGCATGGGTGGTCTTGCTCCTGCTAAATATTTTCAACTAGTGTCTGAAATGTGCTTCTCCAAAAGGCAACTGGACTTTTTGGTTTCTGTTTTTCCTTGAAAATTCTTCACTTCTCATTCAAGAAGCTTCTTAGATGAGAAGCAAAACACATTCAAGGGGGAAAAACCCAAGAAAGTCCAACTGCCCTTTGGAAAAGCACCTTTGGGGCAACCATGACCTGCATGATTGAGAGTCTCCATACGCTTTCCAACTAATGCTGTCTCTTTCCCGCAGTGCCAAGTGCTGCTCCACAAATCATCAGCATCACTGTATCCAGAGCTGGGAATAGCACTGTGATCATTCACTGGGAACCCCCTCTCCCAGACACCCACAATGGCATTATTAAGGCTTATCAGGTATGGTGTTTAGTTATTGAATACTGAGGAGATGTTGACGAATGGAAGCAACCTCAGAGAAGGATGATGCAAAAGATGTTAAGGAGTGGAGGGTTTGGAATCTTGACCATGAATGTCTTTATAGGAAGGAAAGCAAGATGTGTTGTGTTGTTTTGTTTCTTTTTGCTTTGCTCTGTGCAGTTATACATGGAAAGCAGGCCATATGAGTCTATGACAATTCACTGCGGCCAACTCACTGTAGCCAACTCGTGGCTGTGGGAAGTTAGCCCAGAGAAGGAAATATTAAAAAGGCAGAAAGAAAGATATTGTTCACCAAAAGGATTTTTAAAAGCATTTTTTGAAAAGCAGAAACCAAACCTGGCCTCATCTCTTTGCCCAAAGCAGTAGCTAGTCTTATACAAATGCAGATGTGGAACCATCAGGAAGTTTGGAGCCAGGGATCTCAAGACAAAAGAAGCTCTTAAGAGTCATTAGCCCCATCACCTGGGAAGCAGGATATGATAATGGGATTAAACCACAGATATCAAGGCCTAGAAAAACACTCAGAAATAGCCTCAAAGTTCATGCCACAGGAACAGGAAACTATCCCAAGCAGGGCTGGAGGGGGTATAAAAGCCCTTCTACCCATGTGCTCTCTCTCTTTCTTCTCCTCTGCTCCTTCTTGCAAGGACCATCTTTTTTCTGCAATAAACTGTAACCTTCTTCCCAAAGCAGTCACCATGTTTGCTTATTTATTCCCGGCTTGGATGAACCAGGATGAAGACTTACTTCTAACATGGCCAACTCACCACAGCCAACTCACTGTGGAACAACTTGCCATGGCCAACCCACTGCGGGACAAGAGTTACATTAATATCAAAGAAATAGTGGAATAGAATCATTAAAGAAAGGATGCCAAAGGAGAGACAGAATGAAATGTGAATGACAAAAATTAAAATATTTTTTTATTTATTTTAAATAATTAAATCCAATTGTTAAATTGCCCTGCAGTGAGTTGTCCCACAGCGAGTTGGCTGCTGTGAGTTGACCCATTCTGATAATAACATTCCTTTTTAAGTGTAAAAATTGCTTGTTATTTTAGCTTGGCTAAAATCTATTTGCTAAGCAGGAAAGATCTGATGGTCCTCCAAAAGCTAATGAGCTACAACTCTTTCCTCACCATTTGTCAGACTGGATGGAGCTGCTGGACACTTTGTTTGAGCAGCTTTGGGCCTCCCAGAGATTTAAGGACCATCATTCTTCAGAAAATAACCTGCTTTATGTGATCCGGAAGAGTTACCTTTGTCTCTTGCTTTTTTTCCTCCCCAGATCTGGTTCCTTGGCAATGAAACTCATCCAGGATTTAACAGGACAGTAGATGGAGACGCACATAACCTGGAAACAACAGGACTCCCAAGTGGGCATAAATACTGTGTGAAGGTAGCCGCAGTCAATGGAGCAGGTGTTGGAGTAGCCAGCAATCCTGTATGCGGTACTGCAGGTCAGAACTTGCTATTTTATCATTCTTTGAGACATAGATAACTGCATTTTGGACATTGTCTCCTTGCGCTTTTCTTATTTTATGGTAACATCTACGTAGTAGGGCACCCTTTGAGGGCATCCTTGTAGAGGCCACATTTTAATATTTAAAAATGGCAGATGTGATGCTAATATGAAATGTGCACCTCTTGATGACAGTGGCAGCATTCCAGGGTCATGTGATTTCCAATTGCAATCTTCCTAGCCAGCTTCCGACAAGCAAAGTCAAAGAGGGAAGCCAGATTTATTGGATAATTGCATGATCCGCTCAACAGCTGCCATGATTCGCTTAACAATCATGGCAAAAAGGTTGTACAATTGGGCAGGACTCATTTAACAACTGCCTTGCTTAGCAATGGAAATTACAGCGTTCCATCAAAAAAAGGGGAGCAAAGAAGAGCAATTAAGATGTTTAAGGGCCTGGAGACAAAAACATGTGAAGAACAGTTGCAGAATTTGGGTTTGGCTAGTCTAGAGAAAAGAAGGACTAGGAGTGACATGATAGCAGTATTCCAGTATTTGAGAGGTTGCCACAAGGAGGAGGGGGTCAATTTATTTTCCAAAGCACCAGAAGGCAAGACAAGAAACAATGGATGGAAATTAATCAAGGAGAGAAGCAACCTGGATTTAAGGAGAAGCTTCCTAACAGTGAGGACAATTAACCAGTGGAACAACCTGCCTCCAGAAGTTGTGGGTGCTCCAACACTGGAAGATTTTAAGAAGAGACTAGACAGTCACTTCTCTGAAATGGTATAGGGTCTCCTGCTTGAGCAGGGGGCTGGAGTAAAAGACTTCCAGCTCTATTCTGATTGATTGATCCCCTGAACTTATTTCATTCCAGACCCCATGGTGGAGAAGATGGCAAAGACCGCAGACTTTCTGTCAGCTAACTACCTGCTGGAAATCGTGCGTCAGCCTGTCTTTATTGCCAGCGTTGGTTCGGCACTCTGGGTCATGCTGATGGTGCTGGCGGTTTACGTCTGCCAGCAACAAGCCAGGCAGTTCAGTGGAGGACGACGGTACGCCCTTGGAGAAGGTAAGGGCTCACAGAGGTCAGTCAAAGATTAGCATTTCCGTAGATGCCTTTGGAACCATAGAAGGGAAAAATACCACTTAGAAGTGTTGGAGAATTATCTGTAGTGGAGAGTACAAAGAAAGGATTAAATGTCCCACCAATGCCTGTTATGTTCTGAAATTCCTTGAATAATTACCTCTTTCTGCATAAGAGGTGCCACAGGAGGAAATGTATGGATGGCCTGCAGATAAAATGTTATTTATGCCTGAAAAGGAGGCTTTATTCCAAATAGCAGAGAGCACTGTTGTCAGCCATGACACAAACATCATAAACATACTGTTAATAAGAACACGGGAGCCACAGCATCTTAGTCTACACTTCCTTCTTTTCAGGACTGTACCGGAATGCAAGCGATGACACCATCATCAAACACAGGTAAGGGATAATTGAAATTTTAAGGATTCTGGATGCTTGTTTCCTTCTGAATATTTATTCTTGGGGTCAAATGACAAAAAAAAGTATGATGCTATTAAGAGGGAGGGCTGGAATGAGTTGTGGCTGGTCCTGTTTTTTTGGGAAAAGACAAGGTTCTAAATTTTGTTTTGTTCTGTTTTTGTAAAGTTAAATCAGGGTAAAATTATGAGACTTCTCCCCAATCATGCAACTAGAGAACCTTTGTCATTATCCAATGTAACCTGAGAGTTAAAACAGATGTCATACACTTTTTATATTAGCAGTTTCCTGGACATAAATAAAGAAATATTGCAGACATTTATGGCCAAACTATTGATGAAGATACAGCATTAATTTCAAGACTCATCCTCTTGTCAAACTTCTCCCTGGCAGGCTAGATTAAAAAACAGTTAAACAAATGCACAAGGATCCAGAAACTTCTAAAAAAAGTAGTTTTACTGAAGAAAAGTTAAGAGTCATTATGATAGAATTCCAGCAACTACTGCTTATCAATGTCTGTCCTGCTTACAGTAAAATGATTGTTTAATTGTTGTGTATATTTCTTCTCCCTGCTATTCAACGTGCTGGACAGTAGTCTTTTTGGGAAAGGAAGCCTGGTTTACATCTGTCTCTTATTATGATAACAGGTTGTTCTGATGTTAGGTTATTTTCCTTTGGCCGGGCAAGAAATAACTGTCAAAGCTATCATCCTGAACCATGTAAGTGAAGTTATATGTGTTTTCCCCTCGACTACAGGGTAGACTCCAGTGATTCCCCTTGGCTTTCAAATACATGGAAATCCACATCTGGTTCCAAGAATTATAGTACCAGCAGCAGCCTCAGTAGCCAACTTCTATGGATGGAATCCAAAGACAGCCAAGACCTCCACAAATCTAGTATACATTATTCTTCTTCTTCTTCTTCTTCTTCTTCTTCTTCTTCTTCTTCTTCTTCTTCTTCTTCTTCTTCTTCTTCTTCTTCTTCTTCTTCTTCTTCTTCTTCTTCTTCTTCTTCTTCTTCTTCTTCTTCTTCTTCTTCTTCTTCTTCTTCTTCTTCTTCTTCTTCTTCTTCTTCTTCTTCTTCTTCTTCTTCTTCTTCTTNCATCACCTGGGAAGCAGGATATGATAATGGGATTAAACCACAGATATCAAGGCCTAGAAAAACACTCAGAAATAGCCTCAAAGTTCATGCCACAGGAACAGGAAACTATTCCAAGCAGGGCTGGAGGGGGTATAAAAGCCCTTCTACCCATGTGCTCTCTCTCTTTCTTCTCCTCTGCTCCTTCTTGCAAGGACCATCTGTCTTCTGCAATAAACTGTAACCTTCTTCCCAAAGCAGTCACCATGTTTGCTTATTTATTCCCGGCTTGGATGAACCAGGATGAAGACTTACTTCTAACATGGCCAACTCACCACAGCCAACTCACCGTGGCCAACTCATGGCCAACTTACCACGACCAACTCACCACAGCCAACTCACTGTGGAACAACTTGCCATGGCCAACCCACTGCGGGACAAGAGTACATTAATATCAAAGAAAGGTGGAATAGAATCATTAAAGAAAGGATGTCAAAGGAGAGACAGAATGAAATGTGAATGACAAAAATTAAAATATTTTTTTATTTATTTTAAATAATTAAATCCAATTGTCAAATTGTCCTGCAGTGAGTTGTCCCACAGCGAGTTGGCTGCTGTGAGTTGACCCATTCTGATAATAACATTCCTTTTTAAGTGTAAAATTTGCTTGTTATTTTAGCTTGGCTAAAATTTATTTGCTAAGCAGGAAAGATCTGATGGTCCTCCAAAAGCTAATGAGCTTTCCTCACCATTTGTCAGACTGGATGGAGCTGCTGGACACTTTGTCTGAGCAACTTTTGGCCTCCCAGAGATTTAAGGACCATCATTCTTCAGAAAATAACCTGCTTTATGTGATCTGGAAGAGTTACCTTTGTCTCTTGCCTTTTTTCCTCCCCAGATCTGGTTCCTTGGCAATGAAACTCATCCAGGATTTAACAGAACAGTAGATGGAGACGCACATAACCTGGAAACAACAGGACTCCCAAGTGGGCATAAATACTGTGTGAAGGTAGCTGCAGTCAATGGAGCAGGTGTTGGAGTAGCCAGCAATCCTGTATGCGGTACTGCAGGTCAGAACTTGCTATTTTATCATTCTTTGAGACATAGATAACTGCATTTTGGAGATTGTCTCCTTGCACTTTTTTTTATTTTACGGTAACGTCTACGTAGTAGGGCACCCTTTGAGGGCATCCTTGTAGAGGCCACATTTTAATATTTAAAAATGGCAGATTGATGCTAATATGAAATGTGCCAGCTACAGGTAGCTCTTGACTTACAGCCATTCATTTAGCAACTGTTCAGAGTTACGGCACTGAAAAAATGACTTATAACCTGTCCTTGCACTTACAACTATCGCAACATTCCAGTGGTCACGCTGTCAAATTTCGGGCACTTGGCAACTGGCACCTCTTGATGACAGTGGCAGCATTCCAGGGTCATGTGATTTCCAATTGCAATCTTCCTAGCCAGCTTCCGACAAGCAAAGTCAAAGAGGGAAGCCAGATTTATTGGATAATTGCATGATCCGCTCAACAGCTGCCATGATTCGCTTAACAATCATGGAAAAAAGGTTGTACAATTGGGCAGGACTCATTTAACTACTGCCTTGCTTAGCAATGGAAATTACAGCGTTCCATCAAAAAAAGGGGGGCAAAGAGGAGCAATTAAGATGGAGACAAAAACATGTGAAGAACAGTTGCAGAATTTGGGTTTGGCTAGTCTAGAGAAAAGAAGGACTAGGAGTGACATGATAGCGGTATTCCAGTATTTGAGAGGTTGCCACAAGGAGGAGGGGGTCAATTTGTTTTCCAAAGTGCCTGAAGGCAGGACAAGAAGCAATGGATGGAAACTAATCAAGGAGAGAAGCAACCTAGAACTAAGAAGAAACTTCCTGACAGTTAGAACAATTAACCAGTGGAACAACCTGCCTCCAGAAGTTGTGGGTGCTCCAACACTGGAAGATTTTAAGAAGAGACTAGACAGTCACTTCTCTGAAATGGTATAGGGTTTCCTGCTTGAGCAGGGGGCTGGAGTAAAAGACTTCCAGCTCTATTCTGATTGATTGATCCCCTGAACTTATTTCATTCCAGACCCCATGGTGGAGAAGATGGCAAAGACCGCAGACTTTCTGTCAGCTAACTACCTGCTGGAAGTCGTGCGTCAGCCTGTCTTTATTGCCAGCGTTGGTTCGGCACTCTGGGTCATGCTGATGGTGCTGGCGGTTTACGTCTGCCAGCAACAAGCCAGGCAGTTCAGTGGAGGACGACGGTACGCCCTTGGAGAAGGTAAGGGAGGCTGCCTTTGGCTGTGTTCAGACAACACAGTCAGTGCTCACAAAGGTCAGTCAAAGATTAGCATTTCCGTAGATGCCTTTGGAACCATAGAAGGGAAAAATGCCACTTAGAAGTGTTGGAGAATTATCTGCAGTGGAGAGTACAAAGAAACGATTAAATGTCCCACCAATGCCTGTTGTGTTCTGAAATTCCTTGAATAATTACCTCTTTCTGCATAAGAGGTGCCACAGGAGGAAATGTATGGATGGCCTGCAGATAAAATGTTATTTATGCCTGAAAAGGAGGCTTTATTCCAAATAGCAGAGAGCACTGTTGTCAACCATGACACAAACATCATAAACATACTGTTAATAAGAACACGGGAGCCACAGCATCTTAGTCTACACTTCCTTCTTTTCAGGACTGTACCGGAATGCAAGCGATGACACCATCATCAAACACAGGTAAGGGATAGTTGAAATTTTAAGGATTCTGGATGCTTGTTTCCTTCTGAATATTTATTCTTGGGGTCAAATGACAAAAAAAAAGTATGATGCTATTAAGAGGGAGGGCTGGAATGAGTTGTGGCTGGTCCTGTTTTTTGGGAAAAGACAAGGTTCTAAATTTTGTTTTGTTCTGTTTTTGTAAAGTTAAATCAGGGTAAAATTATGAGACCTCTCCCCAATCATGCAACTAGAGAACCTTTGTCATTATCCAATGTAATCTGAGAGTTAAAACAGATGTCATACACTTTTTAGCAGTTTCCTGGGCATAAATAAAGAAATATTGCAGACATTTATGGCCAAACTATTGATGAAGATACAGCATTTAATTTCATGACTCATCCTCTTGTCAAACTTCTCCCTGGCAGGCTAGATTAAAAAACAGTTAAACAAATGCACAAGAATCCAGAAACTTCTAAAAAAAGTAGTTTTACTGAAGAAAAGTTAAGAGCCATTATGATAGAATTCCAGCAATTACTGTGTATATTTCTTCTCCCTGCTATTCAACGTGCTGGACAGTAGTCTTTTTGGGAAAGGAAGCCTGGTTTACATCTGTCTCTTATTATGATAACAGGTTGTTCTGATGTTAGGTTATTTTCCTTTGGCCGGGCAAGAAATAACTGTCAGAGCTATCATCCTGAACCATGTAAGTGAAGTTATATGTGTTTTCCCCTCGACTACAGGGTAGACTCCAGTGATTCCCCTTGGCTTTCAAATACATGGAAATCCACATCTGGTTCCAAGAATTATAGTACCAGCAGCAGCCTCAGTAGCCAACTTCTATGGATGGAATCCAAAGACAGCCAAGAACTCCACAAATCTAGTATACATTTTTTCTTTCTTTCTTTCTTTCTTTCTTTCTTTCTTTCTTTCTTTCTTTCTTTCTTTCTTTCTTTCTTTCTTTCTTTCTTTCCTTCTTCTTCTTCTTCTTCTTCTTCTTCTTCTTCTTCTTCTTCTTCTTCTTCTTCTTCTTCTTCTTCTTCTTCTTCTTCTTCTTCTTCTTCTTCATTCCATGTTGAAAGTCTTGTTTCTATCTTTATTATATTGCCCTCTTTTAATTAAGCTTGTGGGGTAGTTATGGAGGTCCAGATAAAATCAAAGAATGTGCATACAAAATTCAAGAACAGCAGCATAAGCCAGTAACAGATTTAGTATGCAAGGCAATTACCTTTTATATTACTTGGGTAATTCTTTTATACAACACTCCATGCAAAAGTTGTCCTAGAATCTAGAATAGGGCTGGGGGGCTAAACCTTGCAGAAAGTCTGGGCTTCTCCCCAGCATGCTCCCCTTATGGGCTGGATGCTGTCCAAGGTGTAGGAAAAGCCTCTTCCTCTGTTTGTTCTTGCATAATCCCTCAAAGTGGAGATCCTTTCTCCAAAAAGGAGATGGAAGAGGTGGAACATGGGCATTCTGTGACTCTTTTTGCACCAGCACCTTCCTATAAAAATGAATGAATTGATATATGGTTTTCAAGAAAATAAATAATATTATAATATTTACATGCAGCAAATATATTTAATGGTCTCCTCCTCCTCCTCCTCCTCCTCCTCCTCCTCCTCCTGTTATCTTGCTCAAGTTGTTGTAGTGTGTCTTTGATGTTGTCTCTTCATCTTCTTCTGGGTCTACCCTGCATTCTTTGACCTTCTCCTCATTTTTGTAAATGCCTTGTGCAATATGGATTGGTCCTTATCAATTCTGCCAATTAGTTGTTCGCTAATGTAGGGATTTGACTGCAAAGTCAGAAAATCACATGCATCTCTTTTTGCCTTGTGTGTCTTCATCCCCACAGCGGTGTCCTTTGATAGGCAGAGTCAAGGGTCACGAATCCAGACTGTTCCTTTGGTGCCTGATAGCAGCAACAGTAGCCCATATGGAGCTTTCCGCGTGAACCTTCCAGCAAAAGATCTCAAGACCTTCTACACTTCTCTGCCATACCTTTCCAACCCCAACCTACAAAGTATGGCGTTAACACAAGCTGGTGAGCTCATGTCTCACGGAAGTCAGAACCTGAGGACTGATCGTGCCAGTGGCCAAGGAAGAACTCAACAAGGGCCATGGAAGGCAGCTGGTTCTCTCTCCCCAAATCGTAGCATCAGAGGACCCTGGGCCAAATATGACAAAAAGGGTAAGGCAAAGCCCATTCCCCAAATAACTGACACATCTTAAGCAGTCTCTGGCTATTGATAAATCACTAGCAAAAGCTTCCTTGAAAGAAATCAAAACTGGTATCTATCACCACTTCCATCCACCTAATGATGGGATCAATATACCAATTTTGCAAATGAATAAACATTTTTCTAAAATAGCAGTCCAAATCTTGCCAGTTCAGATTCAGTTGATGATCCCAGATTCTGAAACATATCTCTATCCATCTTTTCACGTATGTAGGATTTTATATATGGTTAATGTCATTTTTAGCCTAAAGACTTAATGCTACAGTATTTCCTCATAGAATATCTGCTGTAGCCCCAAATAAACTTTAATGTCTTTTTCTGTACCCTGTCAAGCTCTACAATATCCTTTTTGAGGTGTTAATGATCAGAAATGTCATTCCAGCTACAATCTCATCACAGTAAAAAGATGTTGAGACTCTAGAAAGAGTACAGCGAAGAGCAAGAAAGATGATTAGGGAACTGGAGGCTAAAACATATAAGGGATGGAATTGGGTATGTCTAGTTTAAGGAAGAGAAGGATGAGGGGGGACATGATAGCAGTGTTCCAATATCTCAGGGGCTGCCACAAAGAAGAGAGAATGAAGCTCTTCTCCAAAGCGCCTGAAGGCAGGACAAGAAGCAACGGATGGAAACTAATCAAGGAGAGAAGCAACCTAGAACTAAAGAGAAACTTCCTGACAGTTAGAACAATTAACCAGTGGAACAACCTGCCTCCAGAAGCGGTGAATGCTCCAACACTGGAAGTTTTTAAGAAGAGACTGGACAACCATTTGTCTGAAATGGTATAGGGTTTCCTGCCTGAGC
This sequence comes from Protobothrops mucrosquamatus, assembly GCF_001527695.2. NCBI lineage: Eukaryota > Metazoa > Chordata > Lepidosauria > Squamata > Viperidae > Protobothrops > Protobothrops mucrosquamatus. The sequence goes on from NW_015387182.1 coordinate 32,330, forward strand.
AGGGGGTTGGACTAGGTGACCTCCAAGGTCCCTTCCAACTTATTATTATTATTATTATTATTGAAGGCCATTGCTATGTTAGTTCTCAGTTCAATTTCCTTCCTAGAATGAAATGTGCCTGTTGTTTTTCCCACTAAGGCTATGCATTGGACTGTCATCTGCATTTACTTCTACACCATAGCTCCAATATCCCTTTTGTGGCCAATCACTGTTGCCATCTTAGATTCCATTAGTATGCATCTGAAATTGAGGGGTTTTTTTTTTAATCAAATGTGCGTGACTTTACATTGCGTTGAACTAATCAGCCATTCTCCATCCCCTTGGGAGCTGTTTGCACTCTTTCCCTTCTCTTTTACTGCCCCAAATAAGTTGCTATCATCTGCAACTTAATTACTTCAGCTGCTCAGCTCCAAATAAGTGAAAAAGCTTTGGTGCCAATGCAGATCTTTGTGGAAGGGATGCCCGTACACTATGCATCTCTCCATTGGGGAAATGAAATCCTTATTACCTGCTTCCTGTCCTTTCACTTCTCGAGCCAGTTAGGAGTCTGCGAGAAGTCTCGTTCAACTCAAAAAGTCAGGGGTGCTTTCACTGATGGTTGCCTTCACCCACAAGATCATGAAAGGAAGAAGGGCACCGGTCTAAATGTCAATCGGATTCCTGCAGGTAGCCAGGAGATGGGAAAACCCCCGACTCCCCTTGGCTGTTGTATCTCTCCCCCTTGCTTCCTCTTTGCAAGGGGGCCTAATTGAATTATCTCCAAAGTTCAGGTACAGATTTAATGCCATGGCTTTTGTGGAATGTAATAGAAAGCCTCATTTGCTTGCTGCAGCTACTAATTGCCAGGAGCGATGCAGAGCGAAGCGTCGCCTCTGTTAAGGACACAGCAAGGGCTGAGTCCCTCGGAAATTAACTTGGCAGCTCAAAGAGCATCTCTATCTGGGGAGCCTGTTACAGCTTTGGCTTTCATGGTCATCTCTACCATGTCAGAGCCTTCAAGGGAGTAAGATTTGTGCATGTGTAGGACCCATAAAGGTATATGCCTACTCGGGAACATGCATTTATTGACATGATTGCATAGAAATGACACCCCCCCCCTATTTCTTTTGCTCAGAAGCTCCATAGTCCTTTGGTGGGGCCTTGAAATGCATACCATCTGACATTTGGCTGTTTGTAAGGGCTGGCTAGACTGTGCCCATCTATTACATTTCATTGAAGGCTTTTTCACCTCGTTGTGGACCATATGCAATTTGACCGAAGTAACTCATGCTCCTCTCACTGGAAAGTGCTGACTGTCAACAGGTGTGGATCTCAACTCTTCAGTTTCGTAGGCAGCAGTTTCCTCTGACCCATCAGATTTAGGACTTGGAGTATCTTCCTGGACAAGTAATAACTTCAGTATCTGGATCATCCTAGGTTGATCATTGTAACAGCATGAATTCAGGTTGATCTGACAAGCACATACTCTAATAAACATCCCTTTCTCTTTCAGAGCTGCAACAGGTGCACAGCACACCCATGTCCCCATCGGGATTCTCAGCAGATTGGAGCAACGCTAGTAGCCCAAGAAGTGTTGTTAGTTCTGGAAAGCATCCAAGAGTCCATGGTAGGAGAAGAAACTTTTGCTTCACGGTTTGGGGCAAAGACCCAATCAGTTGTAAACATTTTGTTAGACTGGAATCCACTATTTGATTTCTAAGACATTGTCATGACTTGTTTGAACTGATCTCGGTAAGATAGAAGGCTAGGCAGAGTCCTCTTCAAGTATTATATATAGCAATAGCAATAGCACTTAGACTTATATACCGCTTCACAGTGCTTTAGAATCCGCTCTAAGTGATTTACAGAGTCAGCGTGTTGCCCCCAACAATCTGGGTCCACATTTTACCGACCTCGTAAGGATGGAAGGCTGAATCAACCTTGAGCTGGTCAGGATCGAACTGCTGGAGTGAGCAGTGAGTTAGCCTGCAATACTGCATTCTAACCACTGCGCCACCATGGCTCATTCTTCTCATATATGGGAAGAAGTAACATGAATATGGTGGGGACTGAGGACAATGCATTTAATGTGGTCCTTGGCTCATGTGTTTGCCCTCTGCTGCTTAAGGACATAATCAGGTATAATAGGTACTTAGTTCTTCTAGGTGAGATCTCTTTAAACACTTAGATCCCGACAGATGTAAGCTTGGCTTTGTCATGCCGAGTTTCTGCCACCTTTGTGTTCACATGCAATTACTTATCCCCTTTCGGTCCCCTATTCCTCCCTTTCCATCTGCTGAGAGAATGGGCACCTTTTTAATCTCACAAGCCTAGATATGGAGGCAAATAGGGGAGAAAGGGAGCAGTTAGTATTTCAGAAAGCAATTTGCTCAAAGAGGAAGTTTGACATGCCCCTTAATATGGTCTTTAATATTTCATTTTCACCTACGCCTTCTGGAAAAAAAATGGAAGGAAATTCGCATTCCAGATGCAAGCTTCTTATTGGGGAAAGATTACTTTTCACCTCTTGTCAGAGAGAAGCTGCTCAGAGAGAAGGCCAGGGCAATGAACCCCGTTTCTGATTGGTGCAACAGAACCACTAGCCTAGGTTTTAGTCAGGGAACCAAAAGGCAAACTGAAAACCAAACTGTCTTTCCAAATGTTTCCCCTAAATTTGGTGGTATGGTTTTCCAGCTTAAAAGATGGCTTAGAAAAACTCTTGAGATTGACTGCAAGATGATGTACCACAATCTACATGTTATAACAGTTAACTTTATTTCTAAGTTGCCCATTGTTAACTGATGTTGGTTTTAACAACATGGAAGAATGCTTTGTTCTAGAAAATTGGGGTGCGTAGTGTAGGTATGTGCATGAGTATGGGATAAGAAAATGAATGTATGCATGATAGAACCAGCTTGGTCTAGTGCAGGAGTAGGCAACCTTGGCTCTTTTATGACTCGTGGACTTCAACTCCCAGAATTCCTGAGCCAGCATGGCTCAGCTTGGAAACCTCTCCCTTTCCCCTCAGCATGGCTGGCTCAGGAATTCTGGGAGTTGAAGTCCACGAGTCATAAAAGAGCCAAGGTTGCCTACCCCTGGGTGGTTAAGACATCAGGCTAAAAACAGGGAGACCATAAATTTTAGTTCCATGAAAGCCAGCTGGATGATCTTGGGCCAATTACCAGGAGACTGTGAATTCTAGCCCTGCCTTAGGCATGAAAGTCGGCTGGGTAACTCTGACCCAATCACCAGGAGACTGTGAATTCTAGTCCAACTTTAGCCATGAAAACCAGCTGGGTGACCTTGGGCCAATCACCAGGAGACAGTGAGTTCTAGTCCTGCCTTAGCCACAAAAGCTGGTTGGGTGACCTTGGCTCAGTCATTCTCTCTCTCTCAGGCCAACTCACCTCACAGGCTTATTGTGGGGAAAATAGGAGGAAGACGGAGTGTTCAATATATTCTCCGTCTTAAGTTGTTTATTAAAAAAACACAATAAAGGTAGGATTAAAAAAAATAACCATTTTAAAATGCAACTTTAAAAAATCCCTTCGCAGATGTAAACATGAGACAAACCAAGTTTAAGTGGGAAAAATAAAAAAAAATGGTAAGAAAAGTCATATTTGGCATACTTCTAATTTTTCCTACTGTCACCCGTGGCTTTAGTGCTTTGCAACCTGATTTAAAATTCTGAAAAGCTCTGCAAAGCTGTTGGCTAGTTCAAGTAAAGATATGGCGGTGGGATTGGTTTGGCAGATTTTTAAAATAATGCCATCTCATTTCTTGTTTTTGTAAGCATTCTTCTTACGGGGTGCCCTTCTAAGCTGATTCTCTCTCTCTACATTCCAGCAGAGAGCAGCAGAGCATCACTGGATATTCAATGAAAGCTCAGCTTTTCACCCAAATTAATTTTTTCTTTCTTTCTTTCTTTCTTTCTTTCTTTCTTTCTTTCTTTCTTTCTTTCTTTCTTTCTTTCTCTTTCTTTCTTTCTTTTTTTCTTTCTTTCCTTTCTTCCTTTCTTTTTCTTTCTTTCTTTCTTTCTTTCTTTCTTTTAAATAGAAGGGTTGTCTTAGATTCAACTGGAAATATTTTAACAGAAAAGGATGACAGGACTTTTTTTTCTCTTTAATGCTTCTTTTGGAGAGGCAGGAGAGAAAAATTATTTTAAACTCAGGCTCATCAAATGTTTTTTTATTCATTCTGGTACCCTGGATGCTTTATTACCACATCTCCATGTGATTTTGCCTGTAGAGAAGCCGCTTTTTCTATTAATCATCTTCAATAAACGCTGAAAACCAAAGTTGAGCATTGCAGTGAAAAAATTAAGGACAGGAGAACTAATTTCTGCGGTGCCTTGCTTCCTTCCTGATGCCCTAAGCATGTGTTTACTTTGCTTAATGGTTAATTCAGGATTGCTCAGGCAACCATTTCCCCCCACCCCCCTGAATCTTTGACAGCATGTGGGAGAGGATATGAAAGCAGTTTCTATTTCTTTACCTCATTCTCAGATTGTTTTTGTGCTACTTTAATTGTTGCAAGGTGATCAAGGACTTCCATCCATCCATCCATCCACCTATTGCCTCCCTTGCTGCCTTCTGCTACCTGACTAGAAAAAGTCTCCAAGAAAGATGCTCATTTAAGGAAAGTGTAAAAAATCAAGATGACTGAAGAATGCGAGGTAGTTAACTGTACAGGACATCTACCTATATCCCTCAAGAAGTTCATAAACAAGTGCCAAGTGATTTGTAGGCCATTCATGATATTCAGTTCTCCAGATGTTGGATGGATGGATGGACGGATGGATGGAAGGAAGAAAGAAAGAAAGGAAGGAAGAAAGAAAGAAAGAAAGGAAGAAAGGAAAGAGGGAGGGAGGGAGGGAGGGAGGGAGGAAGGAAGGAAGGAAGGAAGGAAGGAAGGAAGGCTTTCCTTTACTACCTACACCAAAAGAAAATGACCAGGAAGCAAAAAATCCATGGGATTGTTCAACATATCTAAATGCAAAGCTTGTATGCTCCGAAAAAACCAAGGTTTCTTCCATTTTAATGTTTGTTGAACTCTGGTGTTTAAATACTGGCCCGATTCTCAATAGTTCAGCTTTAAAGAGCTCTAAAACTGAAGGTAAGACTATTAGGTACTATTTGAACAGTGTGTTTATATAGTCTGCTCTGGTCTAAATATATGCAACTCCTTGTATACTTCTGTGCTTTGCTGCCATTGCTTCATTATGGGATTCTCATTGCCAGATGAGCCTTGAGCCGAGAAGCTGACTCTCCAACCAAGAGGCCACTCGGAAGCCCTTTCAAATGCTTAATGAGGCACCGGCATTACTGCTGATGAGGACTTTCCTTGTAATTTATGTGCAAGGCCTCCATCACATCTTTCCCAAGTATCCTGTGCCCATAGATCCTTCTCAGTTATTCATGAAGTTGTGTCTATGATGAGCAGCCGATCTGGCCAAGTTGGATATTCTGGGAGAAAGGATTGGATGGTGTGATTCCCAAAAGGGCTTTACAAATAGTTGTAAATAGCTGGTTTGTATTGTGTGTGCTCTTAAAGTGCTCAAATGCCCCGATGAAAGACCAGTTTCTATTTGCAGGATAACCAAGCAATAAAGCTGCCCTTGCAATTTACTCTTTCAGGTTGCAGGCAGTGTGGTACAATGGTTAAGTTGCTGGAGTGGGAGTAGGAGACCCAGTTCTAATCCCACCTTAGGCACGGGAGCCAACTGGGTGACTTTGGGCTAGTCACTCTCTCCCAGCCATACACTGGAAAGTGGATATACCTGTTTGTCCGCCCGTCCGTCCGTCCGTCCGTCCGTCCGTCCATCCATCCATCCATCCATCCATCCATCCATCCATCCATCCATCCATGAAGAAGACAATGACAAATCCAAATTATGTTTAAGATGCATTTAAGGGTAAGATCCAAAGAGTCCATCAGGATAATGATATGAGAAAGTGAGTGGTTCCTAATTCAACAAAAATACTAGAATCTTCAGAGTTTTGTTGAAAAGCTAAAACAAAGCTGGCGAACCCTCCCCAGATGCACCTTAGGGCCATTATAAAAAGGGTGACCCACTCTTTTACTGACCCACCAATGTAAGGGGCAGATTAAAAAGGTCTCTGTTGATGAGTTCCAAGGGCAGCCAGCAAGAGAGGAAAGTGCTTCTTTGAGTAACCTGGTGCCAAATCAAAAGCCCAGCCAGAAGCAGCAGAGTGGACCAAATCATTGCTCTAATACTAGTTGCCTGCCTACACACGCCATTTAACATATTTCATATTTTATTTCCTTCTGCTGATAAGCAAGCTAAGGAAATGTCTCGGGCTTGTATTCACAAATGTATTTCCTTAGAAGATGACTATTTTTTTTCCTTGGGAAAGAACACTCAAGAGGGCAAGAGGGTAGAATCCATAGTTTGGGAAGGACACTGGAAAAGATCTTCTTCTGCATTATCTTCAGTAGATGATACGAATTATCTTGGGGCTGAGAGGACACCATCACCATCTGCATATGTAAATGGCCAGTCAGGTTC
>NW_015387182.1:38944-93944 GCF_001527695.2 Protobothrops mucrosquamatus
TCTCTTTGATCTGCTCTTTACTATTCTAGTTGTCCAGGTTGTATTGGTATTGTTACTGCTGCTCTCTCTCTTTTTTTTTTTTTTTGCATTTATAACCTGGGGCAAATCAGTGCTAGAGAACCTAAGAGAAGTCCCAACTTCCATCTGCTTCTTGGGAGCTCCAGTCTGGACATTTGGAGGACAGCTAGCTGTGTAAACAAGTGCTGAGCCTAGATTGTCTCCCATTCCAGTTCCAAACATGGTTGAAGAGCATTGTCAGACGTTGTCATTGGTGCAGACTTCTACCAATAAGCTGCTTCTTTCTTGTCCAGGGAAACTGACGGCGCTTTCCCTTGACCTTGTTTATTTAGGTGACCAGTAGAAAGATAGGGAGAGAAGACAGCAGCAATTAACACCAATTTGAGACATACTCGGGGGACTGCATCAGGGTGTTGCAGGAGGGCTGGGCAGGTAATGAAGCATCTGGGGTCAGCATCTGGTGTAGAATAGCCAAGGGAATATGGTGCCTTCTAAAACAGGGATAACAGAACTTGGAAACGGTGACAACACACCTTAATTGACATGTAGGAGTGCTAATTAAAGCAGTTTAAAAATGCATGTGTGATTTCAGCCTAAATGTCACAAGCAAAGAAAATCTTCACGAGGCACGACTCCCATTCTTTTCTTCTCCTTTTTTTGATTTAAAACTTGTTTAGCACCAGTTACCTGCTGAAGTCCAGAACTGAGCACATAACGGACAGACCTGATTTGTGACAGGACTGATCTGGGGGTGGTGGTGGTGAGGGGAGAGTCCCCTGGTTTAAAAATCAAGGAAGGTACTGTATCTGCCTTAGCAAACAAGCAAGCAATGACAGATAAGTTATAGCCTGAACTATGTTTCCCTCCATTTCTTGACCCTCTATGGCAGCGGTTCTCAACCTGTGGGTTGGGACCCCATTTGGGGTCGATCGACCATTTCACGGGGGTCGCCAAGCAAGGCTGTCCACCATTTTTTTCCCCTTTTCCGGCGGGTGCCTTACCTCCCTTGGGCTGGGCCAGCTGGTGGTCAGCCTGCTCCGTCTCTGCCGCTTGCCAGCTACGCCTCAGCTGGTGCAGGGGGCGGAACCACGCATGCGCGGCGCTCCCGGGAAGGGAAAGCCCTCGACCTACGACCGGTTGGGTAGTCCTCGACTTACGACCGGTTTAGTCCTCGACTTATGACCGGTTTAGTCCTCGACTTACGACCGGTTGGGGGTCGCGGCATTAAAAAGGTTGAGAACCACTGCTCTATGGGCATCTTCTCTACAATTGTGACCCACAGAAGACGCCTAATGGTAAAAACCAGCTTGTGAGTAATGCTAGAAGGTGTTATGGTTTTAATCTTTTCCCTATCGCTGCAGAAAATTATGTGCCTGATCAGCTTGTCCAAAACCCAGTTGGCATTTATTTGAACCTCTCCTCTTCTTTCTTTGATGGACTCATGAGATTTATCCTAATCTGGATTGGATCTACCCACCCAGAGAGGCTTTGGGTGACTATTTAATGAGACTTTCAGGGGAAACACATTTGCAGTTTTCTACAAGTTGGCTCATCTCTCATTTGCTGCAGGTGGAAAGGAAGCAAACCAATTCATGTGCTTATCCAGTGATTTGGTGTGTGTGTGTGTGTGTGTTTGCGTATTTCCCGACCTGTTGTTATTATTGTACGTGGTCCTGTATTGTTTACTCCTTTTCAAAACGGTTTTAAGCCATTGTGCACTGTTCGTTTCGATCGTTTTGGCAAAGTGCATTATGCATGAATAATAGTAATGATTTAAAGACACTAAAGTGGAAGAATATATTTTGATTTGGATATCAGCAAGGGAGCTGATTGTTTGAGCCCAGCTGACAAATACGAAGCGAGGATGGTGGAAAAGTTTCAGTTTGTTGATCTTTTTTCTCTCTTTTTGTTCCTTCTTAGGGAGGGCAAAAAAGGTGCTAAAAACCCACAGCTCTTCCAAGTTCTCGCTGTGCAGTTCACAAAACGGCACTTCACTGCCACCGCCTCCTCCTGTCCCACCCGGTTTCCAAGCTGTCCAAGATTCCAGCACCAAGCAAGAGTAAGACGGGATCTGAATGTTTGGGTTGTTTATCTTAATCTCAGAGCCTCTTTCTGTACAGTACATTAAGAGGATGTAAACCTCAGAAATGCTGGATTATCTCAGACTGGAGCAGTGTAGAACTCACAGCAATTAACGAATACTCTGAAGCAGGATCCTAAATATTACGGAGGATTGCATTTTTAAACCAAGTACCAAAATTAATATTTTTTTTTAAAAAAAAGAACTTGAATTAAATTAAGATATCAATAGAAGTGAATATATGTAGGTCAGGGTTAAATTATGGGAATCCTTGGTGCTCTCTGAAGTTGGTGGTTGGCCTGCAGATGTTTCATTAGTTAACTAGGTAACATCATCAGTGTTAGTGAGTGTGGGGTTAGCTCCTTCTATATACAGTGGCTTGCCCTACTACCAGTGTTGTTGAGGGCGTTGTTTTCTCCCTGGTAAGGAGGAGGAGCTAATCAAGGAGAAACCCACATCCCCACCAACATTGGCAGGCAAGCTACTGTACATACAGGGAGCAAACCTCACACTCACTGGCACTAATAATAATAATATAGTTGGAAGAGACCTTGGAGGTCATCGAGTCCAACCCCCTGCTCAAGCAGGAAACCCTATAGCATTTCAGACAAGTGGCTGTCCAGTCTCTTCTTAAAAACTTCCAGTGTTGGAGCATTCACCGCTTCTGGAGGCAGGTTGTTCCACTGGTTAATTGTTCTAACTGTCAGGAAGTTTCTCCTTAGTTCTAGGTTGTTTCTCTCCTTGATTAGTTTCTACCCGTTGCTTCTTGTCCTGCCTTCTGGTGCTTTGGAAAATAGCTTGACTCCCTCTTCTTTGTGGCAGCCCCTGAGATATTGGAACACTGCTATCATGTCCCCCCTCATCCTTCTCTTCATTAAACTAGACATACCCAATTCCAGCAGCCGTTCCTTATATGCTTTAGCCTCCAGTCCCCTAATCATGATGATGTTTCCTAGTTTGGTAATGAAACATCTACATGCAAACAACCAAGCTCTGAGCAGGGAGTTGGACTAGAAGACCTCCAAGGTCCATTCCAGCTCTGTTATTCTGTTAATAACTCTGTTAAAGAGCACTAAGAAGACATTGTTTTTAAAACACTTTCCCTCCCAGTCAGTTAGGCCAGTCAAACTGCCAGCCCACAGGCCGGATGCATCACGCCGGATGCATCACGCCAAAACCGCGCCTACCCCATTGCCGGCAACGGGGGAAAAGTCACGATACGTCGCGACACGTCACATGACGTTGCGAGTTTGACACCCCTGAGTTTATTTTATTTATTTATTTATTTTATTTTTTTATAACTTATATGCCGCCCTTCTCCCCACGGGACTCAGGGCGGCTCACAGCATGTTAAAACAACACAACACATTTCCCCTATAAAAGCCAATTAAAAACCAAATATTTATAGCTGTGTCTTATTAAAATCATTAAAATTGTCCCTATTTAAAATTGTCCCTATTTAAAATTCAGTTAGGCTAACAACTGATGACCAAATACTTCAACTCCACTGTTTTGCTCATGATACTTGAAGAAAGCTCAGGTGAGAATTAACAAGATGGTGGTTGGCTTGCCGAACAGCATCTTTTCTGCTTCTCATCTAACTTTTGATAGAGATCCACCTTGCAGCAGACCCAGAGTTCACCCTATGCTGACTCATCTTCTAGTTGTGCCAGATGCTAGAATAAATTGCCTGCTACTTCCTCTAGCACCAAGTAGGCAAATCTACATACTTTGCATATTATTCACAGGCACCCCCTATGATGGATCACCAGGGTGGCAGGAACAAATGTGGTTGGGAAATGAATCCCAACTATCCTGTCTCCCTATTTTGCACTTAAAAAGCTACAAATCATGGGATGAATCCGTGCCTGGCTAGAAGGGAACATTTCTCATTGGACGGGGCAGCCCTTTGTACAAGTGCCCAGCTATTTAAGTAAATGGGCAATTATCATTCCAGGCAAGTAAATCAATCCATTAGTGAAATATCAGCTGACTCCATCCTTTTTTTTTTTTTGCTGCCCCTTTGAATTCTCACATTTATGTAGAGAAAAACGTTGTCCTTGGATCTTGCATGAAATAATTTTGGTGTCATTCTAAATTTATGGGCAATTACACAATAATTGACTGCTCTATTGAAAATTCATTTGGTTGCAAAGGAGAGCAGAGTAGGGTTTGTGTAATGGGAGTGACGGAGGTACATTTCCTGGGGTTTCTCCTATCTTTGACATCAGGCTGCTGCACATGTCCCAAACTTTGCTTTCTGGTTGTGGAGAAGAAAAGGTTGGTAAGTCCACTAGTTCAGATGATCCCAAGATTACAGATACACTTAAATAAGAGAAAAAGGGGGACAGGTCCTATTTCACATAAAACGCTTGCCCCTTTTGTTTAGCAGGCAAAATATGTTTGCTTGCCCAAAGAGCTGCTTGAGTATGGAACTAAACTCTGAGCTGGATGGATGAATTTCAATGTCTGTATATCTGATTAGGATTATATTGGTTAAACAGAATAAGTCAACATGATTCTTCATCTTGCTTCTCTGTTTACAAAGCATGATATCTGTCTTACATGTGTAAATTCTGCGATGGCCATTTCCAAGTGAATGTTTTGTCTCATTAAGGCAATTTGGATCCACAGTGTTACACTTGGTCTATGACGTGAAGATCAGTTGGATTGAAAACATGTTATTCTACCCTCCTCCTCCTTTATTAGCCTACTTCTAATGGCAGAATCTTGCCAGACTAGAACTTTCTGCCCTAATAGATATTATTAGGATGGATGGACTAGAAGACCTCCAAGATCTTGATGATGATGATAAAGTTGGAAGGGACCTTGGAGGCCATCTAGTCCAACCCCCTGCTCAGGCAGGAAACCCTATACCATTTCGGACAAATGGCTGTCCAGTTTCTTCTTAAAAACTTCCAGTGTTGGCGCATTCACCGCTTCTGGAGGCAGGTTGTTCCACTGGTTAATTGTTCTAACTGTCAGGAAGTTTCTCCTTAGTTCTAGGTTGCTTCTCTTTTTGGTTAGTTTCCATCCGTTGTTCCATCCGTTGCTTCTTGTCCTGCCTTCAGGCGCCTTGGAGAATAGCTTGACTCCCTCTTCTTTGGGGCAGCCCCTGAGATATTGGAACACTGCTATCATGTCCCCCCTCGTCCTTCTCTTTGTTAAACTAGATCCCTTCCAACTCTGTTATTCTGTTATAATTGTTAGATTGAATGATGGGAGTTCCTTTTTTTTAAACTTCTTTCTACTTAAGAACACATAATCTTAGGGGAGTGTTGAATATGAGAACCTAAAAACTATACTTCTAATATACAGAAAGGGTATGTGAACAGAAGCATCATAGCTATTTTGATTACTCTTCTCTCTAAAACTGTCTAGAAGATGTTTAGAAGTGAACATACTGCTGCCTCTTAGTGACTCTGCCCCATCTCCTCTGGCTTTCTGACACTGCAGCATTTTGTAGCAGAGAGGAAATGGAGTTACTTAATTTTATTTATTGATTTAAAAATCTTTCTAAGTCACTTATGGTTAGCATAAATCCTTTGTGATGTACCAAGTAAAAATATAAAGCACGAGTTAAGCAATTGCATAAAATCCAATAGAAGCATTCATATAATGTTGCTAAACTCAAGACAAGCAACAAATATCCAGAGACGGGCTTGAGCAGAGAGAGAGGCCATAAGGATGAAGCAGACTCATTTTAATTTCCTCTAACAATTATCTTGTTGAGTGGATATCTGTGTGATGTCCCTTGGAAGGTAAGTTGACAGCTGTAGCTGAAATTTGAATAGGTTTTGTGCTACCCAGTCTGCCTGCTCAACTAAGTGGTACGTTTGTTTTGTTTTGTTAGAACAAGTAGATGACTTCTAGGTAATAACAGCAGCCTGGTAGTGTCTATGTTGCCTGAATCATCTTCACCTCTGCCTATCATTATGTGAGCCAGCAAGATGCTGACTTTAAGTTCTGAGATCTAATGGATGGAAATCAAGGAGAGAAGCAATCTGGAACTGAGGAGAAATTTCCTGACAGTTAGAATAATTAATCAGTGGAATGACTTGCCTCCAGAAGTTGTGGGTGCTCCAACACTGGAAGTTTTCAAGAACAGATTGGACAACCATTTGTCTGAAATGGTGTAGGGTTTCCTGCCTGAGCAAGGGGTTGGACTAGAAGACCTCCAAGATCCCTTACCACTCCGTTATTCTATATTCCTAACAATATAAATGAAATGCATAACTGGAAAAGTATTATTTACAGTTCTTTGATGATTAGAACTGTAGCAACACCTGGAACCTTTTATCGGACTTCACACAGGAATGCTATTTTTAAGGTGTTTGTTTCAGGTTTGCGTAAGGTGGCAGGCACAATGTACTGACGTGCAAGTGACAAAGGCTGTTGCCAACTTTGCCTGCTCTTTAGGGGTAGGGAGAGATAGAGAAGGGCTGAGGGACAGCTTTTCAAGTGATGGTGTAGCTAGGGGGTCCTCAAACGTGGCCCTTTTATGATTTGTGGACTTCAACTCCCAGAATTCCTCAGCCAGGCACGCTTCCCATTCTGAAATCACTCACAGCTCCTGGCAGACTTGTAAAAGAGAGATCTTCAGTTCAGGAAATCTGCTATAAATATGTAACTGGGCCAAGGAGGTGAGAATGGTAGGCTGGATACACTGTCAGGTGGTTGCTACCTAGCTCGATATGCTGGGAAGGAGTAAAGGTAAAGGAGTCCCTGCGTATTTTACTCCGCTAGTTGTGGCCTAGGGGCAGTGCTCACCTCCATTTCAAGGTCATTGAGCCAGCATCACCTTTCTGTGGTCATGTGGCCAGCATGACATCACGGAGCTCTGTTACCCTCCCATCAAAGTGGTACCTATTTATCTACTCGCATTCGTATGCTTTCAAACTGCTCGGTGAGCAGGAGCTGGGGCAAGTAACGGGAGCTCACCCCATTGTGCAATGCTCGGGTCTCAAACCTGGGCTGCCGACTTTCCAGCTGACAAGACCAGCATCTTAACCACTGAGCCATCGTGCCACCCCTGAGGAGAAAAGGAGTGTGAAAAATGTTCACATTTCTAAGTTACTAGTATTCAAATGCTCATTAAGTGAGAGGACTTGAAGGGAATCTGGACTCTAAGATGCTAGATGAGTCTTCCCTGGTACCCTCAGGTTTATAATCAAGACCACAAATTCTACAATTCCCATTCACATGCACCAAGACGTGTATGTATACTCCTCAAAACAAAATTAGCTGAAAGCATAGAGAAATGGCCTCTTTTGTCATATTTTGAGTTGTTCTTTTTGTCATTTATTTAAAGAGAGAAATTATTTGCCAGTCATTTACTGTCTGTTTCTCAGGTGCTCCTGTACATGCTATCTTGATCCTCCAGAGGACTTCATGAATCAGCAGCTGGACAAGGATTCTGTGAAGACGATCCAAGAGTCTCCAGATGAAAACCAATCCTTCCCCACCTTGCCTTACAACCAGCTTTCTGGAGTTTCAGTCCCCGTATCTCTCAGCGATGACCAGGAAACAGTTCTTACCCCAGAAGAGGTAGCAGAATACCTAGAACTCAGCACAGAAACTGATTGTCAAAGGTAAGCATCTACCAAACATCAAAGTTCAACGTTCAGTATGAAGAGTTTATGTGAGAACAGGCATAGTCCAGCATGGGACAACTTGGTGAGACCAATTCGCCACGGTCAGCTCACCACGGCCAACTCAAGGCAGGACAACTTGTGGTGGGACAATTCGACAATTCAATTTAAGTATTTAAAATAATTTTAAAAAACATTTTAATTTTTGTCATTCACATTTCATTTTGTATCCTTTCTTTAATTATTCTATTCCCCCGTTTCTTTGATATTAGTGTCCTGTCGTTGTTCTGTGGTGAGTTGTCCTGTGTTGAATTGGCTATGGAAAGTTGTCCCACAGTGAGTTGGCCACAGTGAGTTGGCCATGGCAAGTTGGCCACGTGGAGTTGCTGTGCTGAGTTGGTCATGCGGAATTGTCCTAGACCCTAAACCAGTGGTTCTCAACCTTTTTAATGCCGCGAACCCCAACCGGTCGTAAGTCGAGGACTAAACCGGTCGTAAGTCAAGGACTAAACCGGTCGTAAGTCGAGGACTAAACCAGTCGTAAGTCGAGGACTACCCAGCCGGTCGTAAGTCAAGGACTTTCCCTGCCCGGGAGCGCCGCGCATGCGTGGTTCCGCCCCCTGCGCCGGCCAAGGCGTAGCTGGCAAGCGGCAGAGACGGAGCAGGCCGACCACCAGCTGGCCCAGCCCAAGGGAGGTAAGGCACCCGCCGGAAAAGGGGAAAAAAATGGCAGACAGCCTTGCTTGGCGACCCCCGTGAAATGGTCGATCGACCCCAAATGGGGTCACGACCCATAGGTTGAGAACCGCTGCCCTAAACAGTCGGCCCCTTGCGTTCAGAAACATGGAGTTTGATGCATCTTTCAGATTTAGTATTCCGTCCGTGTCTCCTTCATCTAATCCTAATTTTGAATCGTTCTATTTTTGCTTCAAGAGCTTTATTTTTAAACAAGTGCACATAAGATGGCATATGGCATATTTATTTTAATGTATTATTTTGCCCAATATGTTCTCCTTTTTGCATGCTATACGTTTTTAGGTTATTTTTAATTCCCAGTTACGTGCCTACATGCAGATTCCATTTATATATGTATTTATAGTCAGAAAAAAATGGAGATCATGCATGGAAACTCTGCGAATATTAAAATTGAAACTTGGTTATTCTTTAACATCCCCAACACAAAGTTGTGGTTGAGTCAAGCTCTTCCTAATGAAAGAATGAAGAAGTGGTCAGTGGTACATCTGGCCTTGTGGCTTCAGGATTATCCGTGAATATTGGCCACATCCCAGTCTGATTCTATGCCTCTTTCTCTTCATCTTGTATGTCTATGGAGATTCTCAGTCATCCAGGTCGTGGTTGTAAATATGAGTATTTACAACACAGAACCTTCAGTTCTAAAAAGGTTCCACACCCATTTGCACTATTCAGCTGACCCTGAGGGCACAGATAAACCTCCAAGTGGCTTCAATGACTCTCAGAAAGAATACTAATGACCAGATGACTGCAAAGAATATAAATCCTTCCATTCTCCACCATTCAGTCAGAACCCAAGAAGCTTCTTGGATGAGAAGAGAAACGTCTTCAAGCAAAAACAAATAAAGTCCAGTTGCCTTTTGAAAAAGCACTTTTGGGACTTCGCCTTGTAGACAGACTCCATGGAGACCCAAAGACCTCCAAGAAACCCTGGACTTAAGGAAATTGCACATAAAGCCCCAGCTCCAGCCTACCAACTGCTGAGACAAATGTCCCATAACTGCTGCTTTGGTGGTTTGAGGACAGCTTGTCCCATAAGGCTGAGTCCTTACACTTTGGTAACTGGGGCTGTGACACGAAGTAGCAGATTTTATGGGAAGCACAGTGACTCCACAGAGATAATTACAGCTCTTTGTAAACCCTAGGCGGGCTAACGGCTGCCAACTTAATGTTTTCGGCAATGTTTAACAATCTTCAGCTGATTCTGGTTGCCCGTGACATTCCAAGCCACATCTCCTCTTGAGGCATAGAAAAATGTACTGGTATACTTCCTTTGTGCCTGCAGTGGCAGGGTTATTTTAGTTTTGACAAATATAAAACTCTATCTTCTGCAGAGACAAGCTAAGTGATTTTTGCGAGAAAAAAAAAATCTCGTTAAAGTTGTAGCCTAAGTATTCAAAAGCTATTCAAATGCTTAACTTAATTTTACTGCAAAACACACATTTTAGTGTTCTGCTACTGCCTCTGCAATTTAATAGAACTACAACTATTAGAAGACTTACTATTAGTTATTATCTCTGTGACCTCCCATTCCATCTCCCATATAGAACAGTGTTTCTCAACCTCAGCATCATGAAGAGGTGTGGACTTCAACCCCCAGAATTCTCCAGCCAAAACATGCTGGCTAGGGAATTCTGGGACTTGAAGTCCACACCTCTTCAAGCTGTCACAGTTGAAAACACTGCCATGGAGTTTTACATTCCTTCTACTATACGGATGTAAGAAATGGGCTGCTTTAATGAATTTCTCATGGATGATAGAAATTCCAAGACAATCTTTTGTGCTCATCTGCCTGTAGATGCCACCATCCAAAGCATCCATGTAAGTAGGCAGAACTGGATTTTAAAGTAACACAGTTCTGAAATCCAAGCCATTATGAAGCCAGAGTTGGTTAGAGTTCTTGGGCTAAGTGTTCTTTCTACACTGGATATGTGCAATCCATTTGGAACAGAAGTTCCAGAGCACCTGCAAAAAAAAGAGGTACTTGATCAACCACGCTCAGAGCTCTTTTTACATTAAATTACCTTACCACATTACAATCTACAGTCTCCAAAATAAAACTGCCCGATAAGAAAGCAAAATATTTTATTTGAACACATTATTCTTATTCTAAACATTGTTTTTGAATGAGTTGCAAAAATCTGTGGCTTGGTCCCTCACCCCAAAGTCTTGAAGAATTCCACATGGCCAAGTACGGAGACACAACACAAGCAGATCTGCATCAACTTGTTTGCCCCTTTTGTGTTCAGGAGGATAGGCCCAGTCTTGGAAGCCTTTGTGGTCCCTCTTACCTCTGAGGTGGGCTTTCTGGAGCATTCGCCACACCCTCTTTTAATGCTAGTCTGCTATTTCTGAAAACTTTAGGGCAGGATGTGGGTTGAGTGCAGTGTTTGATCTGGAGGCAGTTGCATTCAGGGCTGGTGACAAAAATGTTTCCCATCCCTTACATCTGAGCTGTGGTTACGGAGTGGTGAAAAACCCCAGCAGACAGTTATGCATACATATATTGTGCCCTATAGATTGGTAAGACAGGGGGAGGAGAGGATTTGGTTGCCATGCAAATGCCTCCCTTGATGACTGAAACACCTAATAACTTTTAAAACAGCTTTTAACTTGGATTTTGAGGGATTCTTTGTTAGGTCTGGAACCTAGGAACTGAAGATCTCCTAGGTCAGAATGAAAAGAGCGATGGGCTCTTTCTTTCTAGGTGGGATCTGGGGGCAAATATCCAGGGGGTTCTACTTCAGCAAAGGTCCCCACGGTGGGTGAATTTCTCTACCACATTTAAAGTGAACTAATACATTTACCTGTCAAAGAAAGGTAATGGGGATAGGACTCTGTAAGTCTTCCATATCCAGCTCCATAAGTGGAGTACCATGAGTGGTAAGGTTTCCTTACCAGAACAGCAAGATGATTATGGAGTGAATTAGACTGAAATGTAGAAACAGTGTTGTTGTTGTTCAATTGCTAAGATGTGTCCGACTCTTTGTGACCCCATGGAGCATAGCATGCCAGGCCCCACTGTCCTCCACTGTCTCCTGGAGTTTTCCCAAGTTCACGTTCACTGCGTCAATGACACTCTCTAATCAAGACACTATCTAATCATCCTCTCATCCTCTCATCCTCATCCTCCCTTTCTCCTCTTGCCTTCCATCTTTCCCAACATCAGGGTCTTTTCCAATGAGAGAAATATGGAGGAGTATTCAACTGTGGATTATCCCAGAAATTACGGTCACGGTGTTAGTGGAAAACAACATGTACGTTCTTATCTTGTTGGTTAGTCGTGCGAAGCCTTTGTTATATTTTGTTTATTCTTTTAATTGCATTTTTGTTTTGTTCTATAAGGTTTTATCATGCAGGGTTTTTTTTTCTTCTGTCTTGATGACCAGCCTAGCAGAGTTATTTATTGAAGAAGGGTGGCCTTGTACATTTTCTAAATAAAGAAATGAAGTGAAGAACAACATGTCCTTGTTTAAGTGGCATCCATCTCGTTAATTTAACATCCTCAGTGACCTTGTATTTTCACTGAGCTGATGAGGAATCCAGACATGAAGACTCTCACATGGTTGCTAGCCAAAATAGTCCTCTATAATATTGGTTTTCCTTTCTGGGTCTCGGTAGCTGAGCCAGCATTTTCACCTACATTTCTCCTCTCTTCAGTACAGTAAACAGCAATGTTATTTCTATGGAGATCTGTGGCCAGTCTCTAGCACGGGATTATTTGCATTTGCTTAAGACAGTGTTTTTCAACCTTGTCAACTAGGAGATTCATGGACTTCAACTCCCAGATTCCCCCAGTTAGCCGGTATGGTGGCTTGGGAATTCTGGGAGTTGAAGTCCACATATTTTCCAGTTAAGAAACACTGGCTTAAGAGATCATGCATGCTTAGTAGAAAGGTTAAATTCCTTCTCAGCTTACCAGTTATTTATTGGGCAGCGTTGACTAAAGAAAGCAACTGGCAAAATGAAGATGGTTAAGCAGACAGTATAATAAAAAACATTATTTTTCCAATAAAGCTTTTAGGGACAGCATTAGTCGGGAGGGTTTGTGGCCAGGATCCATAGCAAAAAGGGTACAATTTTTAAGGGGAAAAAAAAGATTTCATCCACAAAGTACTTACTGTAGGTGGGAAAACAATTTTTTTTAATAGCATGACTTTTAATGGCATGACTTTTAATGGGAATGTATGTTGGTGGAATTGGAGTAGAGGTAGCAAGTAACCCTTAAGGCTGTTTGTTAGCACTGTAACGTGCTGTGGACTGTTTCATTCCATTTTTGTAGATAAGCAACACACACACACACTCACACGCACACACATCCCTAATCCATTCAGTTCGGCTGGGCTTGCATGAGAGAAAATGACTGGGCAGTTTGAAGGGAGACAGACGCACAACAGATTTTCCTTTCTTATATTTTCTGCTGTTTAACTCTCGGAGTTGTGACAGAATGAACCCAAACAACTCATCACATGGAGTGATGTGTGTTCCTTCTTCACCACTGGCTGAAGACCTCCAGTAATTAAGTGAGAAGAAGGAGATGGTTCCATCTGCTTCCCTTCACTACTGCACCCCTTATCCTGTCTGAAACTGCACCCCTTATCCTGTGGGGTGGGTGTTAGGGATTGACTGACAGCATCAGAAATGGTGGTGGAAAAGCTGCAAGAAAGATTAGCCACAGAAAAATCCTCTTTCTCTGATGATGACCGCCATCATAGATGGATGTTGTTGTTAGTTGCGAAGTCGTGTCTGACCCATCGCGACCCCATGGACAACGTTCCTCCAGGCCTTCCTGTCCTCTACCATCTTCTGGAGTCCATTTAAGCTCACGCCTACTGCTTCAGTGACTCCATCCAGCCACCTCATTCTCTGTCGTCCCCTTCTCCTATTGCCCTCAATCTTTCCCAGCATTAGGCTCTTCTCCATTGAGTCCTTCCTTCTCATTAGGTGGCCAAAGTACTTGAGTTTCAACTTCAGGATCTGGCCTTCTAAAGAGCAGTCAGATGGATACAACTATAGTATTTCCAGGCTGAAATCTCTTCCTCTAATTTGGCTGCCCACCTTTGAAAATGTCTATGAAGATGCTTAATCATCCAGGTCATGATTGTCCCAAAGGTGCTTTTCCAAAAGGCAACTGGACTTTTGTGTTTTTTTTTTCCTTGAAAATGTTTCGCTTCTCATCGAAGACGCTTTTTCAATTCTGATTGAAGAGTCGGAAGCTTTTATTTTTCTGATGCATTCACAGGGTGCTTGTTTGTTTGTTTGTTTATATTTTGTTATGAATCTTGATGCAGTGGTATTACAACACAGGGCATTTTTTTTCCTTTTGATCCTAATGAATTGCGATTTTCTTGTTTTATTTGCTGGTTTATGACCGGATTAAAAAAACCGATGGATTGAAGTTTGAGCTCAGGTTGCTGCAAGGATGAAAATTAGCAATTCCCCTCTCAGCATTCACTGCAGGCCCCATCTCCATCCATTTGCCATTTTTAGAAACTGTAATCAGTGCCAAAACACATTTAGTGCCTTGGCGCATCGGATGCTGAACTCTTTGTCCTAATTTTGTTCATTTGCTAGTGCAGCTGTTGTAGCTACTGCTTTGGCTATTACGGTTTGTGGCCCAATCAGCCAGATGTTTAGACTGGATTTGGCATTGTTATCCACCTATCAAGTCTTCTCCAAGGACCTGCAATAGGCCAATGTTGCTATTAGAAGTTGGTGTTCAAAGGGATTGTGGCAGGATGTAAGCTGTTCTAAGTAAAGATGCCTTTTGCAATTGACTGATGGTGGATTTTTTTCAATGTCAGTGACGGTATTCAAGAGGTGCTCCAGTTATTTTGGGATTTTGCTTTGTTCATTTGCTGCGGCAAGTGTGGCTGCTGTGGTGACCCAGTGGTTAGAATGCATTATTGCAGGCTAACTCACTGCTCACTGCCAGGAGTTCGATCCTGACTGGCTCAAGGCTGACTCAGCCTTTTATCCTTCTGAGGTCAGTAAAATGAGGACCCAGATTGTTGGGGGCAATATATGGACTCTGTAAACCTCTTAGAGCACTGTGAAGCGGTATATAAGTCTAAGCCAGCGGTTCTCAACCTATGAGTCGCGACCCCATTTGGGGTCGATCGACCATTTCACGGGGGTCGCCAAGCAAGGCTGTCCGCCATTTTTTTCCCCTTTTCCGGCGGGTGCCTTACCTCCCTTGGGCTGGGCCAGCTGGTGGTTGGCCTGCTCCATCTCTGCCGCTTGCCAGCTACGCCTCGGCCGGCGCAGGGGGCGGAACCATGCATGCACGGCGCTCCTGGGCAGGGAAAGTCCTCGACTTACGACCGGTTTAGTCCTCGACTTATGACCGGTTTAGTCCTCGACATACGACCGGTTGGGGGTCGCGGCATTAAAAAGATTGAGAACCACTGGTCTAAGCGCTATTGCTATTGCTGCTGTTGCTATTATTGTCATTATTATTCAGGTTCTAACGCCAGCATTGTCCTCCCTTTCTTCCAAGGGAGCCAGATGACAGTGACTCAACTACTTCCCACATCCTCTTTCCATCCCATAGCTATGGCTATATCTGTGGTCCTCTGGCCATTGAGCTGCTGGAAAACGAGGCGCTGGAGGAAGATGAGGATCCCAACATGGTGGAAGGTCCCTGTTCGTCCACCAAATTCTTCCACAGTTCCTGTCAAACTCCATCATCCAGCCTGAGTGAAGACGAGGCCTCTCTAGGGGGATCTCTGGTGAATGGCTGGGGATCTGTTTCAGAGGACAATGGCACCAGCACTCGCTGCAGCCTGGTCAGCTCTTCAGACGGTTCCTTCCTCTTAGATGCCAATTTTGCTCAAGCCCTGGCAGTGGCAGTGGACAGTTTCTGCTTTGGGCTGACCAAGAAGGAAGCTGACAGACCTTTGACAGGTAATAGCCCCTGGCCCTTCCCTTGATCACATTGGAGGGAACCCCAAGCTCTGTTTGAATGTTATCTGTGCTCCATTACAGGGCAAGAGATATATACTTTTCCTTTCTTGCAAAGTCGGTGAGTCTGTGGAGCAGACCTCCTTGGTCCTCTGGGATTCCAGAATGCCTTCAGCACATTTCCAGTTCAAAACTCTAATCCTAGCATTCCGCTTTTAAATTTTAGACTCTGCTAATTGTGTGCCTAAGAAACAAGCTTCTTCTTTCCTATTTTAATCCCCGTTAGGACTGAGAACTACTTTTCCACTTCTCTTGGTGATATTTTTGGAGATGGGGGGAGGATGCTTCTTTAGGGTGCTTTGCTACTATCCATCCTCCAACTCTCTGAAGTTCCCTAAATCTAAAACAAACAAACAAACAAACAAAATCTGCAAAACAAAAATTCTAAGAAGACATCATTAATAATATTTTTTTTTCATTTTTTTTTTAAAAATGAAGGTATGGAAACCCAGGGTGGCAGATTGACCATTGCAAAACAGAATGTTTCATTTCTTGTCCATTTCATTGCTAAGTGAGAAAATAACAAATTCCAGTCATAAGAAATTCACCATCACTCTCTGTTCCTTTGAAAGACATGTCAAAAGCAAGCTCACTTTCATCTAAGGGATGAGAACTAGTAGAAAACATTTTCAGAAGTTTTCTGTATGGCATTCATTTATTTTCCCCCCAAAGAAGTTAAAAGTGCTGGAAAACAAGAGCAGAATGAAGAATTGGAGAAAGGCTGGATCGAAGGGCACTTACTTTGCATCCAGGGGGATCTAAGATAAATCTCCTGCCTGAAATTCTGAAGAATCATTATCTGTCAGTCACAACATTAGGATAAAGAAACCCAGCAGAAAGCAAGTTTTCTGGCTTCTTACCCAGCGTGAATCACACCGAGGCTGGATTATCAACAGATATAGCAAGGCAAATGGCTTCTCTTGTGCTAGAAAAGCTGAAGATTTGCAACTTGTTGAGAAGTAGAACATTTCAATGCACTTTTGTTCGGTTCAGTTAAATAAAATTGAGATCCTTGCCAGTTGTTGCAACACCATTCATTTGTTAGTTAACGTGGTGGCCCAAGATGTTGGCAGGTGAACCCCCCCTTTTCCTACAAGTGTGGAAGCAGAGTAAGTTCCCTTGACCTGCCCAAGGATGGTCTTTGGGAGAGCGAAATGGAGTGGGGTTTGTGTGTGTGTGTGTGTGTGTGTGTGTGTGTGTCTGTGCTCTAGAAAGGACAGAAGATTTGATTTATATGGTATCTTCTGTTCAGGTCTGGACACTTCCATTCAATCTATGTTCCTGATAATAATGTAGGCAGCCAGGAAAGCAGAACTTGATTTATCACTGCAGTAATTCTCTGTTGCTGTTAGAATAAGGATTTTGCTTTGGGTTTTTTTCCCTCTCTCCTTCTACACATTGTGTAGCTGAGAATGCCAAAGTGATGGCACAAGCAAGGAAGAAGAAAAAAAGGCAAATTCAGAAGGAGCAAAAAATAGGCTTCCAGATACAAATATGCAGTCCTGGAGCAAAACAGCCAGATGGCTGCTCCTATGCACCTTCCCTCAAAGGCAAAGATGAGATTTCCATCTTCTCTAATTGATTCCTTTGAAGCTTTTCCTGGCTCTGTCAGTTACTCAGCCAGGTCCCTCTTTGTCATCCAGCCTTAAGCTGCTTGATCCTTATAGCCCTCTCTATCTCACAACCAGATTCCTCTATTTTGTGTTCCAATCCCTGCAGTGCAAAACACAAAAGGATTTAGGATCAGGGCAATTTGAAATTTCCAGGGGGGAAAAAATGAGGGGGTTCAACCTTTGAATGTCTCTTTATCCAGGACCACTTTAGACAGGATCACCTGAATTAGCTGCATTTCCAGAAGACATTAGATCACTCTCTTTTTCAAGCCATTGCAATTTCAGCGGTTCCATTTTAATCTCCTTTGCCTTGTTGCTTCCATATCTTTGTAACTTGAGAAATAACTGGGGAAATATTAAGGTAACTTTCCCTATAATCACCTTTCCCTGAAAACACAAATGTGTCTGCTTTTTTTCCCCTGCTGGGCCAAGAACTGTATTGCAAATTGCAGAAAAGTGCACCATTGTCTTTCCATCTATATATTAACAATGGATTGGTTCACATGTTTACGCACAGCCCAAACAAAGGAAAATGAAACAAATAATAATAATACATGATGGCATCCAATTGGTGTTCAGCTGCAGACAGGAGGCCATCAGTGGAATGGAAGCATGAACTGAAAGCCTCAGGCACCTGTAATTTGCTAGCTATAAATTAATTGTGACTTGAATTTTACCCTGTTGATCATTTCCTTCAAATGCACACATATATCCATTTGGAATCCATTATAGATACTCAAGGTACTTTTGCAGTGGGTTTTTTCTCTCTCTCTTTTCTGCCTTTTCGCTGACATAAATTTATGTTCTGCATGAAACACTCCTTAGAAACAGAGGAACTATTCGTGGTCACCCAAAATATTCCGTACATTTAGTCCTTCCCCCGTTCCAGGAATTCTTCCAAAAATTCTGGTCAATCTTGCAAATTAGCTAGAGTATTCTAAAGCATCTCTGGCTGGGAATGTTGGGACTTGCAGTCCCGAGGTCACTGGATTGTTGAAGGCTAAACAAAATAGTGCCTATTTCTGTACACACCATGTGTTTCCCCTGGGTGCACTTATGCAGACAGTGGAAGCTTCGCCTGTGCTATAATGGGCCATTATAGTTATTTGTTGCTTTTATGTCCTCCAGAAGCTCAAGGTGGTGGACATACTAATTTTGCACTTGCAATAACCCAAGGAAGCCGCCTGAGCTGAGAGATAGCAGCATGTTCTCAATCAATCCATAAGCTTCATGGTGGAGAGAGGATTTGGCTCTCCATTCTAATCCAAAGGACATGGCTTCACATCACAGTTTTCACGGTACTTTGGGGCTCTTGGAAGCTCCACTTCTTATCTTCTGATGCATAGGTGGCGATCATGTGCCTGTTCTCTTCTCCTCTGCAGGTTTTTTGCCTCCTGTATCTCCTCTGGATGGCCTCCTGCATCCCCAGGCTCCCATGAAGAGCTCAGAAGACGTGCAACAGAGGCTCGGATCACAGCCCCTTCCTGTGTGGGAATGGAGCACTGATTGGGTGGAGGAGATGGAAACCAAGTATATGCAACCAGCTGAGAACTGGGAGGCTTCTGTTAAGCCAGGAAAAGGCAGGATAGCTGCACCAGAAGAAGCCCAGCTGGTCCCTACTTCTATCCAACAGGGAATGAATGACAAGTGTTGTTGCTCCAAAGTGGAGGGCAACCTACCAGGAATGCTAAAGCAGTAGCTTTCCTGCTTTGGCTGGAGTTTGGTGTTTGGGATGGGGTGAATTTTGGATTCTTTTTCAGTGCTAGGAGTCTAATTCAGGAAAGCTGCGGTCCTTGCCAATCATCTGTAGAAACAGACAACTCGCCTACTTTCATCTTTTTAGAGAAGGAAGATGCTTATGTTCTTTCCATCCTATTTTTGATTTGATTTTTTTTTTTTAGAAGAAACCAGATTCAATTTTCACCCATCTTCCCTGGACAAATCCAATAGGCCCAGGTAGCATTTCTTGGTGTGGAAAAGAACAAGTTGTGCCTGCCTCCTCTTAAAATTGAGGAATTGGTCAGAAAGCAACTCCGGTTCAGGGCTGAAGTCACTTGGATTTGAACCAGGACTTTAAAATGATACATGTTTTGGTTTGCATTCTGACTGGTGCTAAAGACATGGTATCTGGCTGAGAATGCAGACAGAGAAATATCAAGCGGAAATTGACCAGGCAAATATTACTTTAAGGCCAAGATTTCTGGTCAGTTGGAAAGGAGTTGTAGGCCTAGGAGAAGGAGACAAAGTAGGGTATATGTAGGTCTGTAATGTACCTAGATAACCAATAGGAGCAGTTGCATTTTTTTACTTTATCGCTACCTTTATTTATAGGAGGGGCCACCTAGCAGATGTTGTGCAAGTGGTCAGTGGGAAATGGGAGATTCTGAAGCTTTGAAAACTTTTTTCAGATAAAAGAATGACGGCTGTTGGGGTTTCAAACTCATGCCAAACTATGACTTAGCAAGCTGCTGTCAATCTCCCCCCCCCCCATCTCTTCTGTTGCAAAAGGCACGTGAGCTTGGTTGATCAGGTGCAACAGGTTCATCTTACCTGACCCACTTCTGCCATGTTACACTTGGGGCCAACTGAAATATGTTACTCTGAACAATGGTTTAAATCGTTCTCATTTCTGTTTCTGTTTCTTTTGTATTGAGTAGTTTTGCTGAAAGTCATCTGATTTTGAAGGAGGGAACCTAACTTTTCCTGTCACTTCTGCTTGTGTGGGTCCCTGTGAGTCCAAATAACCAAAGACTCAATGAATTTTTCCCCGAATCTTCAGCCTTCAAGTTTATAATGAGCGGAGGTAGAGGAGGGAGGAATGACCTATTGATTTCCAATGCTGCGACTGAGTGATGGGGGCCTTTCAATCTCCCACACCTTTGCGCCTCAGTGAGCAGGCAAGAGAGATTCAATTAGTTGAATGCCTTGTCTGATGGAAATATCTAGCCCGGCCTTTGCTCTCTGCCATACCCACTTTGGATCAGAGCTTCATCTGGCATTAGAAGGATGGCTGCGTTTCAGCTGCATTCTAGCATTCCATAAAATAGAGTTGAAGGATGCTTTATAGACCAGAGCAAATGACTCGTCCATGGGCACTGAGGAGCCAGTCTGGATAGAGCCAAAGACCATTTGGTCCAACATTTGGGTCCCAGAGTGGCCAGCCAGATCGATTCAAGAGCCTAGCAAGCGTCAACCAGAGGAAAATTGCTCACATCTACTGTCACTACCCAAGAGATAGTATTTGAGATCTGCTTCTTTTGAATTAGCAAACATCCATTAAATCCTATAACTTTTGATAGCCCTTCAATGGAATGAACTTGGCAGTGGCCATCCCTGCAACCCGCGGTAATGAATTCTGTAATTCAGTTTCGAATGTAGATGTGATTTCAGAAGCAACTTTGTGAGGCCCAGTATCCCTCACAAAGGAGGCATTAGGTAACCCTGTTGGTTCATGCGATGAAATGGCTGAGTTATTAGTAAAGAACATTTCTAATAATATTATTATCAGAGCAAGAAGGGCGGTAGCCCAGTCATAAAGCTATAAATTCCATTTGGGTGAATCCTGGATTTTGGTCTTGACATGTATGTTGGATACCACCAGTAAAAAAAAAAAATACAGAAGTTGAAAAGTGTTTGCTCCCATTTCTATACTAAAGCAACCACCCTTTTCATTAGCTCTGTTGTAAACCTTGAACATACATCTTCTGATGCCCCAGGTAGAATGACTCAAAGGTGTGATTCCTGACATGAGGCTGTACCAAAAAGTGACTGTGTTACTGAGAGCGGAAGAGCATCGACTAGTTAAAATGCTGTCAACTTTTAAAGGCCGACTTTTTTCATGACAATCAAAAGGATGCTTCCTCTTGAACCGAACCATTTCAGTGTTCAAGGTTGTGAAGTTTTAGTCTTGCTTAGCTGAAAAAAGATGTATTTCTAAGCAGTGGATTCCATTGGTCAATAGATGCTAGATCAACATATAATAACTCTACTGGAGATAAATAGATTTTGTTTGTATTTCAGCCAAGTTCCCAGATGAATTCTGTGGACTGTTATAGGACATTTTCCTCCACTGGTATATGAGAGAACTAGAATAAACCTCTTTTTTCTAACTTTTCAGATTCCTCCTACCCCATCTCCAAATCCATTAATAGTGAGATGACGATGATGATGATGTTGATTTCCAGGACCTAAGTGTCCAACTCTATCAATTACACAGACTGGATGATCAGCATCGTCCAGTCTGCTCTGGTTAGTTCCCTGGACCCTGGGTCAAAAACCTTTACTGTTTTGAAAGGAAAAGAGGAAGTGGCTGGGGACAGATTGACTTCACAACATAAAAGAGGGAGAGCAATGACAGCACTGCACAGGACATGATTGATGGTGGGGAAGGTGTTCATTGAAGGTGTTCAAAAGCCAAAGTTTTCCCACTACGTTGGCGCCTTTGACTTTCCTTATTGGAATCAGAGTCCTTTAAGTGCATTCTCTTGCTGGTTTGTTAAGTTTCAACAACCTAGACATGGGCTGACAAGTGTCCTCCTTTTTTCTCAATTATTGAGCTTATTCCTTTAGACTGTTTAGGTCAGAGTTCCCCAACCTTTTGGGCACCAGGGACTGGTTCCATGGAGAGAGGTTTTTCCATGGACCAGAGAGTGCATGGTTTTGTGTGCTGCCTGGATCTTGTGGATGGGGCCTTGTTTGTTTGTGTGGACCGGTTGCTGGCATGCCGCGGCCCGGTACCAGTCCACAGACTGGGGGGTTGGGGAACCCTGGTTTAGATCATCTAAACTTCAGAGACCTCTAAGGGGACAAAGCTGATTTGAGCGTCTGTTTTTTGCTACACCATAGATCAACAAACATTCTTTTCCATTAAAGCCAATTGTCTAGGCTAGGGAATGGAAACTGACCCGGGGAAAATGATTTGGCTATTTTTAACAAACTAGTTTTGCAATCCTGGGTGTTAAGTATTGCCCACTCTGATAATTTCAAATACTCAGTGCTTTTTTTGTAAAAAAAAAAAAAAAAAAAAAAAAAGGTGCCAGAACTCACACACGTCATACAACCCGCCTTGCCTCTACCCTACAAGGTTCCATCCAAAAAAGGTGCCGGAACTCCATTCTGGGCGTTCTATGACAAAAAAAGCCCTGCAAATACCGAAGAATACATTTTGGGTTCTTCCACGTTATGATGCCCACTCAAAGGCCTTGTGTGGTTGTGGGGTTTTTTGCAATCTTTTCACCAGCCTCCTCCCAACAGTTCTAGTATAATATTATTTATAGGATGAACAGAAGTAACCAGCCTGCATTACATCTGGCTTGCTAGTTTGGTGATTAGCTGGAAGGATGACACATCCTCCCATGGATTTTTACCCTGCAGGAAGCTACAGTGAGACCAGGGTGCCTATAAGCCATTTTTTCACATGTCTCTTTATCTTTTGCCCACAGAGGCCTCGGTTTGCCAATATTTGAGCCACAGTTTGGCTGAACTGCAGCCTCCAAGGAGATCTCATTTAGCTCTGCTCAATCCTGCCATCTCCATTTTAAATGAACTTTAAAGCTAGAACTGCCTTCCTCAGTTGATCACCTCCAGGTACATTGTAATATCCCTGTCATAGTTCTTAGCCTGCTAGTTTCATTTCATAGTATTGGAAGCTGAGATATAAAGATAATTGTTGACAATTGCAGAGTTGCCCTATGCAATTAGCCTATTCAGGTTTTTGGCCAGTTCTTTCCCACTCCAGTTTATTCCATTTTTCCCCCTACCTGCAGATTTCTGGAGCATTTGATTGGTTAATAGAGAAAGAAGTAACCAGAGGAGCACTGATTTGGTTTGATTTGCAGAGTTTTTCTCATTTCGTCTCAGAAATGCAGGCACTAGAAAGGAGAAAATTATTGATTTAAATTTTTTAAAGATTAAAAACTTTAATAAAACCTAACTTTATATAACCCTGGGCCATTTTGATGGCAGGGATATTTCTGAGCAGTTAGTCATTCTGTGTGCATGTCAGTCCCAGGGGGAACTGTAAAAGAGCAGCCCCCCAAATTTTTGGGAACCAGTCTCCAGTTTGGTGGAAGACAATTTTTCCACCCTGGGTGGAGGGGGTGGAGGAGGAGAACACACAACCTAGATACCTTGCTTGTGCATGCTTGCTCACCTGCTGCTTACCTCTAGCTGTGTGGCCTGGTCCCTAACTGGCCATAGACCAGTCTGTGGCCAGGGGCTTGGGGTCCCCTACTGTAAAAGTTAGATAGTTGCTTGAATAATGCCACAACCACACTAAATATCATTATGCACAGTAAACAGTTTTTATCATATTAATTCTTAAGTGGCAGTGGTGGGTGTTCACTGTTTTTGCCCTGGTTTTTCACTCCTAGCATCTTGAGATGAACTTCAGTTCTTTGTTCCTTCATCTTTCCCCAGGCTTGAAGTTAAAGTCAGAGTGAAAAGTTGGCTTCAGGAGTTTTTATATTCCAGTCAGCCCCGCTGCACTCAGTGAGCTAGATGGGGTCAGGGAGTTAAGTGCCTATGGATAGTTTTAAAAGGATGGATAATTTTATGGCTGTGACAATAATTTTATGAGTCGAGCTTTTGCTTCTTAAGATGAACTAATTAGAATTGGTATTTCAGAACGTCAGCAGAGCACTGGCAAAACTGGGCATGAAGTTTGGGGAACATATTTTATCTTTGGGAGTGACAGCATGATTGGCTTAGCAGTCACTCCTCTCCTGCAGCATCTCATTGGCTTTCTGGAGGTTTGTGCATTCATCCATTTCATTCATCATGATGCTACCAAACTACTCAGGCTAAAGCTGTGGTTTAATATTATTAAAAAAGAAAAAAAACCAAACTCGTAGAAATCATGATAACTCCACTCTCGGTACTCATCCACCACTATAAGCCAACAATGACATCATTCCATAAAGCAGAAAGTCTTGTAAGATAAGATACACAAGCATTACACACAGACACACACCAGTTATTATCAGGGAGCAGATTGCTGAAGTATAGCAATTGGAGTTCATTGCCTGTTTATTTCCAGTATTTCTGCACTGCCACAATGATGCATCTCTAGATAGCCCGCAAATCAAATGATGAAAATAATAAATGTCATCAATCTCACAAAACATCAGTAAAGTTTGCTCCCACTGCCATTTCGATGGGAAGCAAAACGTTCAACTCTGACAGAAATACCATGCTTTAAAACCTTAAGAAGACTAAAGTAGGAGTGAGCTAAAGTGGGTAGCAACAGAAAAACAGGGCTTATGGGTGCTGGTTTCTTTCGCTGCCTAACCTGAAGGAAACTGGAGCATCTCCTCCAGCAGAATGGACAAATTGGGCACGGTCAACCTGGAGAAGATGGTCTCACATGGTAAAAAAGGTAAAGGAGGCCCTGTGGATTTTATTTTGCTGCTTGTTGCTGACTCTAGGGCAGGGGTCCCCAACCCCTGGTTCATGGACCGGCACCAGGCCACAGCATGCCAGAAACTGGGCCACGCAAACAAGCAAAGCCCCATCCACTGGATGCAGGCAGCACACCAAACCATGCTCGATCTGGTCCACGGAAAAACCTCTGTCCATGGAACTGGTCCCTGGTGCCCCAAAAGTTGGGGGCCACTGTTCTAGGGCGCGGTGCTCATCTCTGTTTCAAGGCCATTGAGCTTGTTGTTGTTGTTGTTGTGAAGTCGTGTCCGACCCTTCACGACCCCATGGACAACGTTCCTCCAGGCCTTCCTGTCCTCTACCATCTTCTGGAGTCCATTTAAGCTCATGGCTACTGCTTCAGTGACTCCATCCAGCCACCTCATTCTCTGTCGTCCCCTTCTTCTCTTACCCTCGATCTTTCCCAACATTAGGCTCTTCTCCAGTAAGTCCTTCCTTCTCGTTAGGTGGCCAAAGTACTTGAGTTTCAACTTCAGGATCTGGCCTTCTAAAGAGCAGCAGGGGTTGATCTCTTCTAGGACTGACCGGTTTGATCGCCTTGCAGTCCAGGGGACTTGCAGGAGTCTTCTCTAGCACCGTAGTTCAAAGGCCTCAATTCTTTTGCGCTGTCCAAAGACATTTCCGCAGTCATGTGGCCAGCACAACGTCATGGAGTACTGTTACCTTCCCACAGAAGTGGTACCTATTTATCTACTTGCATTTGCATGCTTTTGATCTGCTAGGTTGGCAGGAACTGGGGTGAGAATGGGAGCTCATCCCATCGCGTGGTGCTCAGGTCTTGGGTCTCGAACTTGGACTGCTGGCTTTCCAGCCGCCAAGCCCAACATCTTAACTACTGAGCTACTACACAGCCCAAGTAACGTGGACTATTACCAAAAAGGGCTTTATTTGAATTCATGTAATTTTGTTTTTAATATATTCCATGGGCTCAAATCGCTAACTGCATGATGTTTAATAATAATAATAATAATAATAATAATAATAATAATAATAATAATAATAATAATAATAATAATAATAATAATAATAATA
Organism: Protobothrops mucrosquamatus; assembly: GCF_001527695.2. Classification (NCBI taxonomy): domain Eukaryota; kingdom Metazoa; phylum Chordata; class Lepidosauria; order Squamata; family Viperidae; genus Protobothrops; species Protobothrops mucrosquamatus. Next base: position 64,432 of record NW_015387182.1, read on the forward strand.
ATAATAATAAATAAAATAATAATAATAAGTGTGATCACAGATTGACCACAAAGAACATGAAAAAATATCAAAAAACGTCATATTGAAAGATCTGCAAGAAATAGCATTTGCCTGCAAGCAAGAACTGATGGGATCACAAAAATAGACAAAGTAATAGAAAATGAAGAAGCTAAAGTGCTTCCAGATAACACCCCAGACTTAACAATTGTTGATAAGACAAAACGTCTAGATGTGCCAGTGCCTGGAGACAGCAGAACAGAAGATGCTGGGGTCAGGGAGGCAGGTGGCCAGAAGGAAATTCATGTTTAAAAATGGTGCTGGTTGCTGTTTTTAAAAATCGACCATATTGGGTGTCCTGAGAAGAAAATTCCTGATGCCAAGATCAGGGACATGAGTGGCATGTGGACATGAATCTCTGAAATGCTTTTAATCAGAGACATGGGAGAACAAATAGTTTTTCTCCAAAAAGAAGAGGAATATTTCTTCATGTTTGGAAACCGTTGTAAGTTCTGTAAAATCTTGACTCCCCCAGACATCCCTTCCTTCCCCTTTCCCGTTCCCTCTTTTAGAATTAGTTCATCTGGACATGCTCCTTGCCTTAACTACCTTGTGAGGCTAACACCATATCTTCCTACCACTTCAATAAATTTGGATCAAGGCGTGGTCCACCGCTTCTCCAGAAACAGGAAAGGAAAGCTTTGGGAAAAATAGTCAATACAAGTATCAGTATCAGATACAGCATACTAAAAAGCAGAGATATTACCCTGCCAACAAAAGTGTGTATAGTCAAGGCCATGGTTTTCTCAGTTGCAATGTATGGATGTGAAAGTTGGACCATAAGAAAGGCTGAGCACAAAAGAATTGAGGCCTTTGAACTATGGTGCTGGAGAAGACTCCTGCCAATCCCCTGGACTGCAAGGTGATCAAACTGGTCAGTCCTAGAGTAGATCAACCCTGACTGCTCTTTGGAAGGCCAGATCCTGAAGTTGAAACTCAAGTACTTCGGCCACCTAATGAGAAGGAAGGACTCACTGGAGAAGAGCCTGATGCTGGGAAAGATTGAAGGCAATAGAAGAAGGGGACGACAGAGAATGAGGTGGCTGGATGGAGTCACTGAAGCAGTAGGCATGAGCTTAAATGGACTCCAGAAGATGGTAGAGGACAGGAAGGCCTGGAGGAACGTTGTCCATGGGATCGGGATCGGTCGGACACGACTTCACAACTAACAACAACAAGCAGTTGAATTTACCCCCCCTCCCCCGTGTTATTAAACCTTGTTCCACTCTTCTGAACCGCTCCTGCCTTTGCTTACAGGAGGAAATGCATTTTGGGCAACACTGGAAGAGGAGCTCTTAACAGCTGCTTCCTGGTGCCGTTGAGATCCAGAGTCATATAAGGCAAAGCTCTACGTGGCCTTTTACCAGGCATCCAATACAGCTTGGTTACATTTGTGGCCCCTTCTGGTTTAATCAGGGAACTCCAGGGGGGTTTCCTGTCGAAGAGGGGTTGAGTAAACATAGACAGCTGCTAAGCAGGGAGCCTGGAAACCCAAACCTTTTGTGTTTGTTAAGTGTGGCTGAGGCCCCATTTCCTTAGATATATTACATAAACATCCCTTCCATCTCGGCACAGAAGCCTCATATGGTCCGCAGTGATGGGTTTAGCATCTGCAGGCAGGCAGACCTATGAGCTCAGGAGATTTGACTGCAACTTTGGAAACAGCTGCAGTAAAAGTGGATGAAATCACGGACTTCTTTTGTTGAATCAGCTCAGAGGAATCAGAAGCTGGTTGGGCTGGAGGGTGCTCAGACTTGGCCCAGCCCAGGTTGGCAGGACAATTGGAAATTGTGTCTCTGGTTGGTACCCGGCATGATTTATATGAATGGCTGATTGCAGTGAAATGACAAGGTGCTCCCATGAGTCCCATTTTGTTCATGTATATCCTGGATGCATAAATTTGGAAGAATAGAGAACAGGAGTGAGCCGCAAATGAGAAGGAGAGTCTCTAGCTGATGGTCAACCAGAGTATGTTTACTTGAATGGTTAAAGAGATAAACACTTTCTATTAGGAATGAGCACAATCCCTATATCTGTCCTGTTCATGAACATTCCTAGTTTTGCATATTGTTTTTTTGGATGGTTAAAGACACTAAGTTTTCATCTGGAAAACTGACAGCCTGGGTTCATGATCCGGGTGCTCTATGATGGGGTGAGCTCCCATTATTCGCCCCAGCTCCTGTCCACACAGTAATTTGAAAGCATGAAAATGCAAGTAGATAAATAGGTACCACTTTGGTGGGGAGATAACAGTGTTCTGTGTGCTTTTGGCGTATAGCCGTGCTGGCCACATGACCATGGAAAATGTCTTCTAGAGATGGACACAACTGGACAGGGAAAATCTTTACTTTTATTCTGGAAATAATAGCAAGTACTGTTGGTCACCCTCCGCTTTGTTTTTTGAGCTTCAGATTTTCATCTCATACCTAATTCCCACAGTACTATCTGACGTCTAACTATATTTACCCATGTAGTATGCCTGTATTATTATTATGATTATTCTCCTCTTCTCTACCTTCTCTTATTGGCATCATTATTGTGATTATTATTACTCTGTTGATTTGCATATACATTGAGAGCTTCTGCACCAGAAACAAATTCCTTGTGTGTCTAATTTGTTGTTAGTTGCGAAGTTGTGTCTGATCCATCACGACCCCATGGACAACGTTCCTCCAGGCCTTCCTGTCCTCTACCATCTTCTGGAGTCCATTTAAGCTCATGCCTACTGCTTCAGTGACTCCATCCAGCCACCTCATTCTCTGTCGTCCCTTTCTTCTATTGCCCTCAATCTTTCCCAGCATTAGGCTCTTCTCCAGTGAGTCCTTCCTTCTCATTAGGTGGCCGAAGTACTTGAGTTTCAACTTCAGGATCTGGCCTTCCAAAGAGCAGTCAGGGTTGATCTCCTCTAGGACTGACCGGTTTGATCACCTTGCAGTCCAGGGGATTGGCAGGAGTCTTCTCCAGCACCAGAGTTCAAAGGCCTCAATTCTTTTGCGCTCGGCCTTTCTTATGGTCCAACTTTCACAGCCATACATTGCAACTGGGAAAACCATGGCCTTGACTATACGCACTTTTGCTGGCAAGATGATGTCTCTGCTTTTTAATATGCTGTCTAGATTACACTTGGACAAATAAAACCTATTCTATTCTATTCTATTCTATTCTATTCTATTCTATTCTATTCTATTCTATTCTATTCTATTCTATTCTATTCTATTCTAAACTGCATTGCTCAATTTGAATTGTAGGTTTCTTTTCTCCTAAATGGTGCCTGTTCTTCAGCTGGGCAGCCCTGCCCCAATCATGTTGTTGTACTGTGGCTCTTCCCCATCTCCCAAAGCTCATTAGAGTAAGCCTTGATGCAAAGGAAACAAACTCATAAATCCTACTGAATGAGCTTGTCTTCTACTCCTGCTTTATGGCCCAGTTGCAATAGACTTCTTTGAAGGCATGCCAGAATAACCTGAAGAGGAGTGGATTGCAGGGAAGAAGTTCAAGGCTGAATTTGATTTCCCATCACCCAAAATGAAAGAGGCAATCATTGTTTATTTACCCCTAGGTAGATATGTATTCTGAAAGAGTGTGCTGGAAATTGTTTCGTGGTGCTATTGGCAAACAAACCCCACCTCTTCTTCCTGGGAAAGCAGTCAGACAGATTCTTGAACAAAATTTCTCCTTGATTTACAGACTATAAGCTCATTCATCACTAAGAGCAGAAGGAAGGGATGTGTGTGTGTGTGTGTGTGTATTCCCACCAGGGGGATAAATTGCAAATATTACTTCCCTGAACAAATCATTCCCTACTTTTTCTGTAGCCCAGCTCTCTGGCAACTTGCACACCAATTTGCATGTGCTGACTCCGATGTACACATGGGAAAGGTAGACTGGGGTATTGCAATTAACAGTAATATTTCACCAAAGTGGGCAAGGAGAAAGAAGACCATGATCAAGATACCTGCTCAGTTTGCTGCCTAAGGATGTTCTTAATTTGCAATTTCAAACCATTTGAATTGATCACATCCCTTCAAAGAAAACAGAAATAGAACACAGACCTAGGGTGCCTATGGGGATTCAAAGTTATGCAGATGCCAATCAATCAATCAATCAATCAATCAATCAATCAATCAATCAATCAAAATAGATCTGGAAAGGACCTTGGAGGTCTTCTAGTCCAACTCCCTGCTCAAGCAGGAGACCCTATACCAGGCATGTGAAACTGCCAACCCACAGGCTGGATGCGTCATGCCAAAACCGCGCCCACCCCATTGCCGGCAATGGGGAAAGTCACAATACACCACGCAACGTCACGTGATGTCACGAGTTTGACATGCCTGCCCTATACCATTTCAGACAAGTGGCTGTCCAGTCTCTTCTTAAAACCTTCCAGTGATGGAGCACCTGCAATGTCTGAAGGCAAGCTATTCCATTGATTAATTGTTTTACTGTTAGAAAGCTTCTCCTTAATTCCAGGGTTGCTTCTCTCCTTCATTAGTTTCCATCCATTGTTTCTTGCCTTGCCTTCTAATGCATTGGGAAAATAAGTTGGAACACCCCCCTCCCCATTGCCTTTAGAGCAGGGGTGTCCAACCTGGCAACTTTAAGACCTGTGGATTTAAACACCAAGAATTCCCCAGCCAGCATGTTAAAGTTAAAATTGCCAAGGTTGGAGACCCTTGCTTTAGAGTAAAATAAAGGACCCTGTTTGTAGTCTTGTATGGCTTTATTTCCCTAGCTCACAGGTCAGCAACCTGGGCTCTGGAGCCGCATGGGGCTCTTTGAGCCTTCTTCTGTGGCTCCCAGCCTCTTCTGCCATTTGCAGAAAGAGACAGAGAGAGGCACTTCCCTTCCCTTCTCTCTCTCTCTCTGTGTGTGTGTGTGTGTGTGTGTGTGTAAAAAAGAGAGTGGACTCACTGTGTTCTCTGAAGAGCTGAAAAGCTTACTGGGCAGGGTTCCTGCTTTGGCTGCGTCTCTGCAGGAAGCAGGAAGCAGGAAGGGCAGGAGAGAGCTAGCTAGCCCAGCCATGCTGACTCAGGAATTCTGGGAGTTGAAGTCCATGAGTCATAAAAGAGCCAAGGTTGCCTACCCCTATGCTTTTTGGAGAACAGCTTGAAGGCAGTTTGCCAGATGAGCAGAAGATCGGAGAGAGGGAGAGAGGGGGGGAAGAGAGAGAGAGAGAGAGAGAGAGAGAGAGAGAGAGAGAAGGAGAGAAAGAGAGAGAGGAGAAAGAGAGACACAGAGACCCTTTTGACATCTAAAATGAAGATAAGACTGCATATATTCTTTTTTACCTTTATGATATCTATCTATCTATCTATCTATCTATCTATCTATCTATCTATCTATCTATCTATCTATCTATCTATCTATCTATCTATCTATCTATCTATCTATCTATCTATCCATCCATCCATCCATCCATCCATCCATCCATCCATCTATCTTCTCTTGGGGTCTCTGGGATCTTGCCACTTGGCTGAGCCTGGGCACTGATTTTACTTTCTAAGGTGCTGTCTTTAATTGGGTTCAAGTAGGAAGCCCTTTTTGGCCAGCTCAGCTACAGAAATAGTCTTGTGTCAGGGGCAGCTGCTTATGGCCACAAGAAGCTCATGCGTTTTGTTCGGCCATCATGCAATAGGCTTGGTTTGGGGTTACTGCGTTGCTTGAACTCAGCCAGTTGTGAGGTTCGTACACCACAGTTTATGGCTTCATGATGTAGCCAAGCCAACCTTGGCCTCGTCCTTCTGCTTCATATTTCTGGCCCTCATAAAGTTGCTTGCAGCTTTCTGCAATTTGATAAAGTTAAAACATTGCAGTTTCTGGTAATTCCCTTTTTTTAACAAGGGAAGTGGAACAGGCAAGGTACCTGTGTTTCAGTATCCACGAGGATGCATCACCGGGGAAGGGGGAAAAAGCACAGGTTGTTCAGAAAGACTCAGGTTAACAAATAGCTTTATTGGCCATTTTACAAAAGGATTCATTAGCTACCAGAGAAATCCCTGCTTTATGGCAGGCAGGGCGAAGCACCTGGGCAGCATCTGATTATGTGCTTGATGTGATGGGCTCTTTCAGGGCCCAACGTGAGCTGAATGTCTGCAGATCCACTTCGTTTCCTGCTTCATCTCCCACTCCTTGCCCGCCACGGCTAGTGGCACCAATCTCCCCATCTCAAAAAATGCCCAGCCTCTTCCCAAACAGGCCCACCGAGGCTCAAGGCTTGAATGTCTCTTTGTCTTCATTTATAAATACGGTTTCCTTGCCTCTCTGGGACCGTCAACCTCCAGGAAAACAAACCTATTTACATGGAGCCAGGCCGTACTGCTCCTTTGGAAGGATCATAAATTAGATGCACAGAAAACCACCAGGCCCCAAGTCTACAGATGCCAAATTCGTAACTTTGCTCTGCTCATGCCAACGGCGTTTAGTTTCATCTTTTCTCCTGAAAATGTAAGAGAAGAACACATCAATACGCCTGTTCCTGTAGTTTGTTTGCCTTTCTGTAGTGTATCATACAGGTTAAAAAAAAAAGAAATGCCTATTTATTTATTTCTAGAAGTCCATCACCCCAGGCTGCTTAAAACACAGACGGGCCACTTGTAGATCACACATCTGGATTCCTGCCCACTTTTCTCACTGGCTGGTTGAGCTGTATCTTGGCTAGCTGCCAGTAACTGACCCCATCTGGTATTTCCTAGCAGTTTGTGGAGAGGCACTTAAGTTTATTGGCATCTCAAAGGTAAGAGCAACAGAAAACTAGCAGCCATCAGTGATTTCTGAGGAAGGGAGAAGTAACTGAGGGAAAGAGGTCTGTGTGAATGTGCATGAAAGCATGTCACTATCATCCTGTAAGTGTTTTGGCTCATGCATATCTCCAAAACTTCAGTGTTACTTGATTTCCCCCCCCCCAATGATTTGCCAGTTCCCTGCTTAATTTATCTAACTTTTCTCTAAACTCACTTTGATGATTGTCTCTTAAAAGTCAAATTGACTGTGATTGGACTCCCCAGTGCAACTGCTACAAAGTGAAAGGAGATCTGGATCAAGTCTCTACATCAGGGGTGTCAAACTCAATTTCATTGAGGGCCGCATCAGCATTGCGGTTGCCCTTGGGGGGGGGCGGGTGGGTGAGGCCTACTGGGTGGGTGTGGATGGAGTGGGTGTGGCCTACAGGGTGGGCATGGCCAGTTCTACATCGTTCCCGTCAAGGGTGCCTGTGGGGGCCTGGGCAGGAGTGGGACAGATCTGAGGGTCTCTGGCAGAAGGGGGTGGGACCGGGGCAAGCGCCAAGGCATGGTCCATTTCTTCATTCCTCACAAAGGGTGACACCTCCCCAGCATGCACCCAGGGGGCGGGGCCGACACAGCAGGGGCTGGTTCCTCGCTGTTTCTAGACGGCCTTGTGGAGCTAAGACTGAATGCGTTTCGGCATAGATGACCATCACAAAATTGTACATTGGCTCCCGGCTGGCCTGGGCCAGGGCCAAGGCAGCGGGGGCCGTTCCCTCACTGTTTCCAGGATGGCTTCGCGGGCCACATGAAACCACTTCGCGGGCCGCATCCGGCCCCCGGGCCTTGTGTTTGACATGTCTGCTCTACATAATAAGGAAATGATTGGGGATAAAATTGTACCTGGATAAAGCTCCCCTAGATGCAACGACCTAGGGATCTTATGAGGAATATTATTTAGGTAGCTTAAGACCTCACAAACGTGCTCACTAATGCAAAACCAAAATGGTAAATCATGGTTTATAAACCCCGCCAATCTGTTTAATACAGTACTCTAAAATATAATGCTTTGTTTTATCTTAATGTACTTTTTTGGTCATGGCATACAGTTTAACAGGTTATATAATGTAGACAAAATGCGAGTTAATCTAATGCTTGGTTTGTCTGCTCCATATCAAATGAGCAATCCGGAAGAGTCAGAGTAGAACAAAGGTCTAGTACTCTTCCCAGATTCTGTGGTTCTGAAACAGGTCAAGATACACGTCATTTTCAGGTCCAAATTTTTCTTCCACATGTTGGAAATGTAAATTGGCAATAGGGACCTATTACCATATGTGGTAGGAGTGCTCAAAAGCCCGTGACTTTTGGAACAAGATAAAAAAATGGCTGGAAGAAATATTAAGGATAGAGGTAAGAGTTAAAACCAGAACTCTTCTTATTAGGCATAACTACACAGAAATATGATAAAGGGATATTTTATCTGATGCTACATATCTTCACGGCTGCTAGACTGGCGTATGCACAAAACTGGAGGAATAAAGAAATTCCAACAGAAGAAGAGATTCTATACAAACTTCTATCGTGTGCGGATATGGATAGGCTCACAATGGAAATGAAAGACAAGACAGAGTCAGATTATTTTGAAATCTGGGACAAATTTTATTACTGGTGTGAATCAAGGAGGATTGCTCGGGTTATAAGCTAGTGTTAAGATAGAAACATATATAATTGTATGTTAGTATATAGAGACACAAATTAGATATTGTATTGATAGAAAAATATATATATGTATGTATATATATATAGATTAAGAATTATATGTATGAAGAGAAACACATTGTTAGAAATATTTATACTGGAATGTTGCATTATGTCCATCTTTGTTTTAACTGTATTATAAATAAAAAACTTTTTAAAAATTAAAAAAAAAGATACACGTCATTTTCCGATGTTCTTGAGATCTTGATGGCTCTATCAGCCAACCCTTCTCAGCCCACCCCAAACAAGGCTCTTGAATGCTTCATTCAATCATGCAAAGGAAAAGGGGAAACGTGGCAGTAGGGAGCCCTGCACAATCACCTCATTGCGATCCCCTATTGTCCGGCTGCGTCCTGATCCGTGGCCTCTGGATGCCGTGGAACCCCTGGAAGAAGAGCTTCCGGTTGTAGAGCAATTGCTTGACACCTGGCTCCGGGAGAGAAAGCTGGGCTTGCTGTAGGGAACAATTTCTTCTTCTGCCAAGAGACACCCAACAAGAGGGTTTAAAACAAACCAGGAAAAGCAACCGTTTCTCTAATAATACACACAGCAGCTGTTTTGCAGTCTACACAGTTGGGGAAGCAAGGATGGGATAAAAATCAGAATCATCACCAACTCTTGCATCCGTCATTCTTTTCTAAGCAAGTAGATGTTTGTGAGCACACTCAAAATCATGAAATAACACTCGGCGATTGCTTTCCAGTCCTTGAATGAACAACATCCGTGATCATTTTCCAATTGCCTCTAATTCCTGCTCTTAAAAAAAAACAAAACAAAACCCAACTTAAGAAGCAACTTCCAAGCATTTATCTTGGCAAAAATTCAGTCCAGAGGACAGGAAAGTGCTGGGCTCAATAAAAGAGAACCAGGCTAGAGATCCTACAGCATGCAATGGTCCTCGTCAACTGCATTGCAAATAAAAAATAAAAAGTTTTATTTGCATTGCAAATAAAAGTTTTGGATCTTGAAAGAGATCCCCTACACTCCAGAATTAGGTCTTGTGGAAGTGTCCCCCCAAAAGTGAAGGGGAGTTAGTGGTGAGAGGAGCGATTCGCTATAGAAACCTCCGCTTTTAATGGTCACCTGCATGATCTAAAACATCCTGTTTCCCCCAGGAATTCTTCACTAGCTTGGATCATAAGCTGAACAGACATGCCTCCTTCTGTCCCAGACTCTCAAAAATAGCAACTTAGGCTCTAGCAACTCTAGGAAGTTTAGCTCCGTTTGGGTACCTGAATTTTTAATGTACAAACCAGACACCTTAGAAATTATTTCCCAGGGTTCCTGCATTCAGATTAATATTTATTTTGGGTAGGGAGGTGGGGAAGGGAGGATTTAAGTAGGCATTCACATTTTCTTCTACCGCCAAAGCAAAACTGAAATAAGCAGTAAGGCTGCTCATTGCCCAGAGAACTAAGAGCCTTCCAGTTTGCTGTGTATGTCTTTAATACAGGTAGTCCTCGACTTACAATTACAACTGGGGCCACAATTTCCATTATTAAGAAAGGCAGTTATTAAGTGAGTCATGCCCAGTCTTATGACCTTTTTTGCCATTTTTGTTAAGGGAAACACCAGAGTGTGCTAAGTGAACCAGGTGGTTGTTAAATGAACCTGGCTTTGCTTGTTGGAAGATGGCTGGGAAGCTCACAAATGACAACTATATGAGCCTACAGTGCTGCAACCACTATAAATACAGGTCAATTGCCAAGCACCTGAATTTTTACCATGTGGCTCTGGGGATGCTGTTACAATGGGTTGTAATTCCCTTTTTTTCAGGGCTGTTGTCCCAAAAGGAGGCAACTGGACTTCCTTGCTTTTCTTTGAAGACGTTTTGCTTCTCATCCAAAAAGCTTCTTCAGCTCCGACTGGATGGTGGGGAATGGAAGGGTTTATACTCCTTGCAGACAGCTGGTCATTTGCATTCTTCTAGAGAGTCGTTGAGGCCACTTGGAAGTTTGTCTGTGTCCTCAAGGTCACCTGAGTGGTGCAAATGGGTGTGGAGTCTTCTTGGAACTGTTGAAAGGACTGTGTTGTAGAGTGGAGATAGATGATGGTGTATTTCCCTCCCTCCCCCTTCTGTTGAGAGAGGGCTGTTCAAAGAAAAACAAGAAAGTCCGATTGCCTCGTGAAAAAGCATCTTTGGGACAATTATGGCCTGGATGACTGAGGATCTCCCTAGACTTTCAGGGCCATTGTAACTTTGAATGGTTGCTAAATGAATGCTTCTTAGTCGAGGACTACCGGTATTGAAATCGAATGCAACCTGCTTTGAGACTCGTTCTGCTGAAAGGTGAAACACATATCAAATGAGCAGAAACACTAAAGTGGAAAAAGCAAGTGGATTTCAATTTTTTATATATATATATAACAATTCAATTTGCCAAGCTCATGCTTGACCTTTCTATAGTAACAGCAGCAGAAAAGATGAAGATGTTTTTTTTCCAGGATGAAACAACAAGCCATCCTCCTTGAATCTTCAAGGAGCTTCAAAGTTGTCATCTTCCTTCAAAAACACAATGCTCCAGAAAGCCCTAGATGGATGAGAGTTCCTACTGCTGGCCCGTGACTCCAGATCAATAAGCAATCTGACAATCAGCCCCATAGTATGAGAAATGCTCCTTATGACTAACGTTACCATCTCGGTGCTGGTGGTAGAGCTGGCCAGCCACTGTGCGATGGGCAACTTTCCTCTCCATGGCTGAGGAAGCATTGAGGTCTTTCTCTAAAGAAGGGTCACAGTCTAGACGCGGAGTGCTGTCTGGAGCAGAGCTGCCGAGGTCTTCTGCAGGTGGTGGCAAAGGTGGTGGCGGTAGATCTGCAAGCAGAACTGATGATAAAGCACCAGCTTTTGTTTTCTATGAAACCCCTGAAATTTCTTCAGGTGGTCCTCCAAGGCCTTCAAAAGATTCATCTTAGAGCAGAGGGTGTCCAAACTTAGCAACTTTAAGACCTGTGGACCTCAACTCCCAGAATTCCTCAGCCAGCATAGCTGGCTGGCTGAGGAATTCTGGGAGTTGAAGTCCACAAGTCTTAAAGTTGACATTGGAAGTTGAAGTCTTCAAGTCTTAAAGTTGCCAAATTTGGAGAGCCTAGTCTTAATACTGGCAGCCTTAGAACCCTGAAAATCTCAGAATGGCACCTGAATGGTGGTGCTTGGAGAATCAGGTGGATAGTGAAAGTATTTCAGTTGTAGTTACTCTAAAGACAAAAACCGCTTGCTGTTATTTGCAAGAACCAGAAGGAAATGGGGGGATCAGGACCAACGTCAGCAAATGCAGAGTTTGTCACTGGCTAGCTGCCATCAGTGACTTCAGAAGTCCACCCATGAACTCGAGTGTATATACAACCAGCAAGTAGACACAGACTTTGAGCAAACCAAAATGACTCCTGCCCCCACAGATGGTCCCAGATGCTTGGAAGTGAATATCTATAAAGAAAATGTTTGTAACTTAGGGTTGAAATCAGGGTCCTTGGTGCTCTCTTACCTTGGTTGTTTTCTTGCAGATGTTTCATTTCTCAAACTAGGTAACATCATCGGTGCTAAGACTAACACTGATGATGTTACCTAGTTTGGGCAAAGAAACATCTGCAAGAAAACAACCAAGCACAGAGAACACCAAGGACCCCTCACTTTAATATCTTCCATAAATAGGATTTGACCTTACCTTTGGGTCATCGGAGTCATGGTGTGACCTCATGCAATGGCCTGAATGCCCAATAAACAAGTTAAACCAAAATGGAAATCTCATCTGAGCATTGTGAGAATCTCAGCATCTTGCAATTGTGACAAGGTCATACATTCATCATACACAATAAATGTCCCAAAAGAAAACCAGAGCCATTCTTGAGGATTTAGCGGGCATGCTACCATGCTGGGGCTCTAGGTTCCACTCTCTGCTCCTAAATGGTGGCTTATTAACCCTTTATATAAGTAGCTGTACTACTTAGTGAATTGCTTCATTGGTCCCCACTGGCTGAGACCCAATGTAATACTTGCAATGTGTGGCTTGCTTGAGATATGAGAACGGAAAAAGTTAAAACGTGTTCCGGAAAACAATTGTGTGAGCAAGATTCTATAAAAGGAGGTGGAAAGCAGATGCTTTCCAGATGTGAGCGGCTGCTTCTTGGTACACTTAAAAAAAAAAAGCACATGGAGGAATTAACCAGATTAGGTAATGGAATTAAGAGGATGCTATAATTAAATGGCATCAAGCCAGTTTGGTATAGTGGTTAAAGATCTGAGGCTTAAAAAAAAGGGAGACTGAATTTGAGTCCTGCCTTAGGCATGAAGCCAACTGGGTGACTTTGGGCCAGCCATTCTCTCTCGGCCCTAGGAACGAGGAGAGAAGGGCAAACCACTTCTGAAAGCATTGCTAAGAAGACTGCATAGGCTTGTTCACGCAGTCACCAGAAATCAAGAGAAGGGAAGAGGCTTAAACACCGTATAAGCACAAACTTGGCACTGACCTCCTTGTTTCTTCTCTCGACGGTAGTGGCTGGACTTCGATTTCTTTTTGCCTTTTCCCTTCTGACCCAGAGGAAGCAAAACATCACCAAGGCTGGAATGGGTCTTGCCTGTCAGTAAGAGCCCAACATCAGTAATAATTTAGCCTTCCCCACCAACTTATTGGCAAAGCTCAGAATTGCTCATCTGTGCTAAATGGATAAAAAAAAAACCACTGGCAAAATATGTATCTTATGTTAAGCCATCATGTGATGTGTTGGATTTTGGTTTAGGGTGTTGGGTGAACTCAGCCATAATGGTTGAATTCCTCATATTTCAGGTCAACTGGTTTGGCCCAAGCACTTCACCTTTTAGCCTCCCAATAACCCATGAAGTAGGACAGTGATTTTTTCTTCCGTTGACTACAAAGGGATTTGAAACCTGGTCCTTCCAATCTGACGAGCTAAGCAGGTCACCATGAAGACTCTCTAAAGTCTCAAAGGGAATTAATCTTCGGCAACGCAATTACAGCAATTACACCTCTCCTGCGTGAGCTGCACTGGCTGCCTGTGGCCTTCCGGGTGTGCTTCAATGTGTTAGTAACAACCTTTAAAGCGCTCCATGGCAATGGACCTAGGTATTTGCAAGACCGCCTCCTACCAAACACCTCCCTTCGACCAGTCCGCTCCCACAGAGAGGGCCTCCTTAGGGTGCCGTCGGCCAATCAATGCCGGCTGGCGACCCCCAGGGGGAGACCCTTCTCTGTGGCAGCTCCTGCCCTCTGGAATGACCTACCCCCCCGACCTACGTACAACTGCGGACCTGCGCCTTTTTCGCCGAGCCCTGAAAACCCATCTATTCCGTGCGGCCAGCCTGGCGTAGTCTTAATTAAGTTTTATTACAGGTTTTTATATGGGGTATTTTAGAGCAGGCCTTTATTTATTTAATCTGATTTTAGAATAGATATTTATTGTGATTTTTATTATCGCCTGTTCACCGCCCTGAGTCCCGTAAGGGAGATAGGGCGGTATACAAATTTAAATAAACATAAACATACAAATTTAAATAAACATAAAACAGGTTGTCCTCTGTTTATGACAGAGATTGTCCAAAGTTATGATGGCTCTCCCCCCCCCCCCAAGAAAAATACTTAGGGCCAGGTTTCAAAGTTCTGACAGCCAGCTCCTCCCCCATCAGTCACATTTCCAACTCTTGGCAACTGGCCTGCATTGATGGTCATTTCCCATGGTCACATGACCACAATTCATTGTTTGTAAGCCATCCAGAGTCACTGAGAGTGAGTGGGCAGCCATATAAATCCTCTCAATAAGTAAAATAAATTTGTGACGTTTTTGCTGAAAACTAATATTTACTTCTGTTTTTAGCACAAATGCCTCCTAGCACAGAGGTCCCCAACCTTTTGGGCACCAGGGTTCTATGGAGAAAGGTTTTTCCACAGGCCAGAGAGTGTGTAGTTTTGTGTGCTGCCTGCATCCCATGGATGGGGCTTTGCTTGTTTGTGCAGACTGGTTGCTGGCATGCTGCGGCCCGGTACTGGTCCATGGACCAGGGGTTGGAGACACCTGCTCTAGCAAACAATGGGTTTACTTAACAAGCACGATGCTGGTTATTCACTTAACAACTTAACAGTCAATCCAAAAAAGTAATAAAACCAGGTCTGCACGTGAATGGCCCACTTTACAATTGTCCTGACTCAGAACTGTAAAAGGCTCCAATTACAGTCGTAAATCAGGACTGCCCATCACTACTAATATTTTACTCTTCCTGTAACACAGTGGTTCTCAACCTGTGGGTCGGGACCCCATTTGGGGTCGATCGACCATTTCACGGGGGTCGCCAAGCAAGGCTGTCCGCCATTTTTTTTGTCCATTTTTTTTGTCCACCATTTTTTTTCCCCTTTTCCAGTGGGTGCCTTACCTCCCTTGAGCTGGGCCAGCTGGTGGTCGGCCTGCTCCGTCTCTGCCGCTTGCCAGCTACGCCTCGGCTGGCGCAGGGGGCGGAACCACGCATGCGCGGCACTCCCGGGCAGGGAAAGTCCTCGACTTACGACCGGTTGGGTAGTCCTCGACTTACGACCGGTTTAGTCCTCGACTTACGACCGGTTTAGTCCTCGACTTACGACCGGTTGGGGTCGCAGCATTAAAAAGGTTGAGAACCACTGCTGTAACAGGAAGCTAGTTTTAAGGAAAAATTCCTTGACAGCCCGTTCAAGGAGGATGCCACGGCCATCACTGTTGCTGAGATGTGATGGGACACCTAGGAAGAAGGATTTAGAAAATGAACTCACCTTGGCCTGGGGAGTCCACATTCTCTGCACTGTGCGCTGGTGTTTGGCTGAGGTTACGTCGGTGGCTTTGCCTAGGAGGCATGGCTTCCGGCCTCTCTTCGGGCATGTTTAGATTGGGATTAGACTGAGTCAAGGGAGGACTTGAAGGCCTTCGTAAGGGTCCTGACCCATTGGGTAACCGCCTGGGAAGCAAAGGAGGATCAGACTCAATGGACAGGTTTTCAAGATGCCAAATTCCCTAATCACTTCAATGTAGCCCATTATCGGAAGGTATATCTGATAATATGCAGAGCTTTAGACTTCAAGAGGTGTGCTTGAGCTCCATCAGGATGGCATCCTCTGTCTGCAGTAGGAGTTGCTTTCAACTTTCCATTGTACCAAACACTGTGTCAAGTCTGCTAACATTGGATGTTCTTGCTTGCCATATGTGAAGAAGCAAACGTATCTTATTTAGCCTACATATCACTTCAAGAGTTAAAGCAGACAGTACTAGCCCAGTGAGTGGGAAGGTATGCCAGCTAATCATAACAATATCTTAGCATAGCACAGCCAAGGTCAGCGTAACAGGAGAAAATAGGGAGGGAGCGATTCACACTTCAAACTAATTGGAGCATATGATTGATGACTGTGAAAGGAGGGAGGGAGTTGTGCGTTGTCACGAGTGCTTGGGTGGTGGTGGGGTTCAGTTTTTGGCTTTCTATTGTTCGTGCCGAAGCTATGTAGCCAATTAAAGGATTCTTTAAGGTAATCAAGCCTCAAACTTCTTTGAAAAGCTACTTCTTTTCGGAACCATGTCACACTGGAGGTGGGGGGGAGGGTGCCTTGGGGGGCTATTTCCTTAATAGATCTCCCTCCTTCTTTCCAATACATCAAGGGCATTCAAAAGATCTGATGGAACACATTGATAAATGAATTTATTGAACATAATCCTAAATAATTGAGACTATACCAGCATTCAAACTGCAGTGGATTAACATCTTGCAGAAAGAGGCAAAGCTTTGCCTAAAATGACCCTTCCCTCCTCCCATAGCAAAGAGACCCAGGAGATACTGACTGTAAAACTTCTGCAGATCATTCGGAGGACTAGAATCTGTGAAGGCCACACTAAAGGGGACACCATAAGCCTAGACTGCAAACTTGGTGAGCTCATACCTGGGCAGATGTGGAATCTCAAACTGGTGCAGCCTGGGAATATCCTCGGAAGCTCTCATCTCTTCCCGTGGTGAAGGGGTCAGAGTGGCTGTGGACTGCTGACCATAGGAATTTGCAGGAGAAGAAGCATCGTTGCGAGGTGGGGGAAGAGGACATTCTTCTTCCTGGATGTTCTCCATTAAGTAGGTTCTCTCTGGCAGAGGTGGACACCATTCCTCCACTTCTGACCTATCAAAGTTCATACATTGTCCTAAGCCATGACTTAGTTTAACCGTGGTTTATTAAACGTATGCTTGTTCATATGTGCTAGTAAGTCATTACAGCTCTCATGTATACGTATTCATATATCATGCAACAAGTCAAACAAAGCACGCTGTGGATTCATTGGTGCATAAAGTAAGCCAACCAGCAATCTATATAGCTGACAGTGGACTGCAACATGCTATATTTAGTTACTAAATTAAATTCATTTGGGCTCACAGTAAACATTGAGCCATCAACTGCTACAAGCTACAGACAAAGCAAGACAAAGCAAAAACTAAACTTAGCACATTTCCTAAACATTTCAATCAGCTGGTTGAATTATGTTTCATGAACTTAACTAATAAACTGGCCGGGAAGACTGAATTCCCAATACACAACGGATATTGTAATTGAACACACGCATGCTCCTTGCAGCTGTCTCTGTTCAACAGGTAAGTTTAGAAGGGAGAAGAAAGTCACAGGTGGAGGGGCATCTAAGGGTTCTGAAGGTTAAAACTTGATTTTTGAGTCAGTTGACGATATCCAGCATGGAACTGTTGACTTCAAAACTGGCGATACTGATTATAATTATTTTCCCCCTCATACGTATTGCTCTGTTCATAAGCAAGACATTAGGGCAGTCTGCACTACAGGAAAATGCATTACTGCTGGAAAACTCTGGTCAAAATTCAAGTGCAAACTCAGCCTTAATGTGAACATGAAACCTGCTCTTCAATGCCAATTCTTTCAGTGGGGGGAAAACTCGGTAAAATACTGTCATTTCCCAGTCCTCCAGTGGCTCTTACGTCAGCTCTAGTTCTTCTTCCTCCTCTTCTTCTTCCTCCTCCTCCTCCACATATTGGCTCAGCTCATTGGCAGATGGTGGTGGGGGCAGCACTTCTGTCCAGTTGAGGGATGGTGTTTTTACTGGCTTCCCCATTGATTTCTGTTTTCCAGGTTTAGCAACTACGGAAACGGAGAAGTTAGACCTTCCATTACGGTAAAAGACTTTGGTTGCAAGCCTAGTCCTATCTCCAAAGAACCACTCTTATTAAAATTAATGAACCTGCATGTTTTCTTTAAGTGGCCACCTAACCCTCCATTTGCTAAGCTTTACGATTCTCCTAATCTTCCTGCAGCAATTTGTGCTTCTCTTGAATAAGACGTTATGCATTTTTATGATGTACATATTGTATCGTATTGTCATCAAGGCTATAATATCTTTTTTTTTCTGGGAAATGTCAGGCATATTCTTCTCAAGACAGGATGACAACATTGCAAGTTGAGACTAGATACGTGATATACTCAGCAGGGATGGGGGAGGAAGATCTGCAGACCGGGGGATAGTGTGGGCTACAACTTCCATCGTTTCTAATTTGGCTATGCTACTAGCTATGTCTTAATTAGACTTGTACTTTCAAACATTTGAAGGAACATTACATGTCCATGATCTAGCTTCTTGTAGGCTTATGGTCCCTACCACTCTCCACCCTGCCCCGGTCGGGCTGGGCATACTGGATGCTAGAGATGCCAGGCTCATTGTTCCATTGGCCTTCCTCTTCATCCGGTGAGTGTAGATGAGTTGCACCATATGGTACCACAGGAGTTGTGGCATACGGGGTGGTATGCTGGGAAAATGCCCCATTGAAGGTCCTCATATCATCACTGGCAGGGTCAATGGTGCTGTAGATGGGGCCATCAGACACCCCCGTCCCAAACTTCTCCGTCTGAGCAATGTAATTAGAAATCCCAGCATCTGTAAACAAGGAGAGACGTTGTGAGCCTTATCAGGCTTTCTAGGTTGAGCTGAAGCAGACTCAGGGTGCCTCAGTTCCAAATGCCTCTAACATCTGTAGGTTTTTTATTTGAACTTACGGAGAGAGAGAAAAGGGGGTCCTTGTTGCATTTTCAAAATCCTGTTTCAGCTTTTCTCTTAGGTAGGAATATCTCTCCGCCACTTGCTCTAAAACAAGGGTTCCCAACTGGAGGTGCTCGCACCCCCTGGGGGTATGAGACAATATTCCAGGGGGTGCAAAAACTTGGGTTTTCAAAATTATAGTCTATATGCATAATTCGTTGCCATTATTTTGAACTCTTGCAAGGGGTGTGAGAATGTATCAGAAGCGTTCTAGGGGTGCGGGGTATAGAAAAGTTTGGAGCCGCTGCTCTAAAAGATTAAGCTTTTTACTGGAGCCTGCCCACCCTGTTCTCCCACTGATCAACTAGCTGGCTACAGATTTTTATTTATATATTTATATATCAAATTTAGAGACCACCCATCTCACTCACGGAGGGAGTCTAGGCAATGCATGCTTTCCTTTTGCTGGCCAGTTCTAGACCTTGTGCACTCCTGAGAGACACAATTGAAGCTATGGAACTCTTACCATTGTAATATCTTTCTGTGACGTTATGGTTTCCTGTACAACAGGCCATCCCAGGATCTTTTGTCTTCCCATTCCGCAGCAGATTTGGGGCTGGCCAGGAGTCGGCCAGCCATGGGTAGCTGGAGGCACTGGTAGCCATGGCTAGCATGCCAGGACGGCTAGAGGAGAGACAGAAAATTATTTATTTGGTGGCTAATGTGACAGGCATTTAAAAAATAATTTGAGTAAGTGTGCCTGCTTTAGTTAATTAATTGATTAAAAATGGTTTCAATTTAATGCATGTTTTTTAATTAAATTTAATTATGAGGCGAAGAAGGCATTTCCAATTATCAGGGGTATCCAACCATGGGAAAATTTAAGACTTGTGTTGCTGGCTAGGGAATTCTGGGACTTGAAAGCCACAAGTTCTAAAAGTTCCTAAAGTTGGACACCCATCTTTTAGATATGCACATGCAGGTTGCAACAAGCAAGACATTAAAGGAAGTGTTGTTGTTGTTTTTTTTGGTTCAGAAATGCACAACTTTAAATTTTGGAGTTTGGCTTATACCACATTTTTTAACTTTGCTGCTAACGTTTAGATACCCAAATTGGTGTCCTGGGGAGTTGAGAATTATGTTAGCACAACATAACAGGAAAATATTTGACTGAAAATGGCTGGAGTTATTTATTTGCTTGCCTGATTTCTTAATTAATAAATAATTGCATCCTTGCAATGTTCAATAGCAACCCTTTATATACTTCTTGGTATTTGAGGGATTAATGAATTCCAACATGCTGTTCTGTTTTGTGATTAATTTTTTAATCTCCTCTTTGGGTGAAGTGTTTTGAAAGATGAAACAGACACATGAAATTTGGTATAGAATGAAACATGGTACCCTGGAGAGATCTCCTGCAATTTCAACTATTTCATTGAAGAATACTGAAAGGGTTGAAATAAAGATTAACTGACAGCCTGCCAAAAAAAGAGGTAACCTCTGAGTTATATAATGGATTACCATCATGGTTTCATCCTTTCCTTCAATATCAGATAAAAGTGGAGGGAGGAATTCTGGCTTTTCAGAACTTGCTTGCCTATTGCAATGTTTATTGCTCCTTAGAAATCTCTCGATTAGCAGGACTTAGTTGACTAAAGGCATTTAATTGATCAATCCAAATCAATTAACTGATTAAATGTTGCAGAGGCTCTGACTCCTGAGATTTTGCCCTGATCAAGCAGAAACATGGGTTGTACTGCTGAGAACCAATACAGCTTATGGGGAGAATCTCTCCCATTAGCCCGAGGCCTCTGGACTCACCTGCTGCTGCCGACACGTGCTGGACCATCCGTGTGGGGGAAAGAAACTGCAAAGGAGAAGAGAGCAGAGTCTCAGGGATGCTCCTTTCGGGAACAAAAGAAGGGGTGAATTGGAGGTATGGAGGACAAAGCAATATGATGGGAAAGGGGCACAAAGCCTTACCTGCTGGCGTGTATGCAAAGGAAGCTGAAAAGAGAAGCAAGCAAAGAGTGAGGCAGCTCAAAGGAAGTCCTTGCTGGGCTCAGCATGGATGGGCAGGGAGTCTAAGTTAAACTGATGTGACACAGTGGATGCATTGCATGCAGAATGGCATATATATTCCAAATCCCACTTGAAGGGAACCCACCAAAGTTGAGAAGAGCCCCTTGACACAAGAAACCCCCCAAACGGGCGTTGTGTCCCATTCACGAAGACTACATTTTCCTCCAGTACTCAGTTCTCTACTTAACACAGGACTGAACAGAAGAGGAAACTGGAGGTAATTAACCAGAAGTCTGCCTTCCCCTTCTTCAAGAAGGGGAGATGTTTAGGAGGGGTGGTCCAGCCTACAGGGCATAAAAGGGTCCAACTTTATCTTTGGAGCAAATTATTCAGTTGGAGCTCTCCAGGGTGCTGAGATGCTCCATTCTGCTTAGTAGGCTTCTAGAGCAGTGTTTCTCAACCTTGACAATTTTAAGGCATGTGGACTTCAACTCCCAGAATTCCACAGCCAGCAATGCTGGCTGTGGAATTCTGGGAGTTGAAGTCCACATGCCTCAAAATTGTCAAGGTTGAGAAACACTGTTCTAGAACAAAGGATCTAGTATAAAGACAACCAGCCTACACGCTTCCTCAAGAATGCCAGAGTGGGGAGCTGGTAGTAAAGATGAGCCTAACTTGCCTGTATAGTGGCTCATCTCCTTTCTCTTCTTCCGACGACAATAGATCCACACACTGAAGCACATGAGAATGACCCAGCAGGCTCCTCCGATGCCAGCAATGAAAGCTGGTTGCTTCACTACACCCGTGATCTGCTCAGCAAGGCTCACACTATCCCCATTGTCCATAGGGACAGTATCTTGGTCTGGTAGGGGTTCTGCAGCAAACATGGAAGGCAAAGGCATTTGCAGTCAGAAGAACTACAAGTCTTCTGCAAGGTTAATTCCGCAGTGAGGATGGTAACCAGGTTGAAGATTGCAGTTTTCCTACACATAAAATTAGCATATCAAGGAAAGAGCCTTGTTTCTTAATTATTTTCTTTCTGATAGGAACAGTGTTTGCATGGAAGAACTCTCCATCATGTGAGTCTCTACTTTCACTGTTCTAAAATAGCAAACTGTTGTTCTATTGTTCAGGCAATGTGGCAAGTGTGTCTGACACTTCCTTACACGCTACAGCATTTTATCACTTTTCTTATATTTTGGGGTCATCTGTCTCCTGTTTCAGAACTAAAGTTACGAAACACTTGCAAGGGAGAGATTTCAAGATGGTTTATTTTTGAATAAACGTATTTAAGAAGACCTTGAATACCATTCAACCATCTAAAAGCAGGAGAGTAATAGTGGTGGATATACTGTATATATATATTAATCATTGTCTTCTTCATTGTAATACATCAATTTCTTAGAGGCCATCACTGAACATGCTGTCTCTTGTTCATAGGACAGCTGTACCTGTGAAGATGTTCAGGTGTGCTGTAGAGCCTCTCCAGGGATCCACATGGTTGGACAGGACTGTATGGAAATAGATCCTCTTTTTCCCCCACTGTGAACATATGAAGGAGTCCTGAATACTCACTGATCTGTATGGTGACCGGGGCGCTCCTTACTCCGATGCCAGCACTAGTGGCAGCAGCAACCTCTGTGCGGTAGATCATGCCAGGGATTAGCCCCATCAAAACTGTGGAATGCATTGTGCCATCCACTGTCTTATTAATGTGATAGCGAGACTCATTTCCCAAACACCAAACCTGTGCAGAAGAAGGAGAAGACCATAGTGGCTGAAGAAAACATACCCTGCAAAAAAAACCCTAGCTGCTTATCACTGGATTGCAGAATCTACCATAGCAAAGAATTAGTGCATTGGCCAGGGAGTTGGACAAGATAATCTACAATGCGCATCCCGACTCTATGATAATATATTCCCATCTTCTGTGATCATCAGACGTCCAAAGGTCTTCAGATCCATTCTTTTTTGGGGTGTCCCTCATTGCAAAAGTTGTCAAGGATATTCAGAGAATCCATCTTACCCGATAATCTTGGATGATCCCGTTTTGTTCTCCGGGTGGAGGAGGCTCCCATGATACGCTTATACTAGTACTGTTGCTGGTTCCCACGGTCACAACAGAAACTCCTTGAGGTGGAGCACTAGGAACTGGCCAAGAGGAAAGAAATTTCTTGCTCAGAATCGACTGATAAAGATAGCAACCATTGCAGCTTCCGGAATGGGACCTTTAGGCCCCTACCCTTGACCACGCCTCTTTCTCCTCAAGCCTCCCATCTCCGCCCATTTGCCTCCAGCGTTCCTCCTTGGCTAGACTGCCCTCGCCCATTCTTCCTGGCTAATGGGCCCCTGGCCCTCTGCTTTGCGCCCTTTGGCCCAGCCCTTTCCCCGAGGCTCCATTTGTCCCGGGCCTTTGGCCACATGGGACGGTTAGCCACCATCCAATCAGATGGGTGGCAGGCAGCAGCCCTGTTGCTCTCAGGGAGGCAGCGTGCAATGGGCGATCACAGGGGCTGTGCTGTGGGGCAGCAGGTGAACGGCAGGGCAGGTGCGGCTTCTCTGATTGCGGGGAGGGAGCCTGGTGTGGGGCAGCAGGTCAACTCCCTGTTCGGTGTGAGGCCAGAGTCCAAGAGCAGAGGCAACGAATGGTGGAAGAAAAAAAGGAAGCCGGTGGTCTGCAGGCTTTTTTTTTTAAGTTGCCAGAGGCTCCGGGCAGAGAGGGCAACAGGTAGGCAGAGGTGGGCAGGGGCTTCCCATTTTGACCCCTCCTGCCTGTCGTTGCCTCTACGCCTGGACTCCAGCCTGAGTCTACTCTTCTACAGCTTCCACTCTGAGTTGTGAAGCCACCCCAAGAAGTGTCAGGACATACTGGCTGAGTTTTTAATACAACACTAAGTTTTGGTATGGATTTGCTCGGTTTTCGCTAAACAGAAAACCGAGGAGCGTCTAGTCTTTATTGCAGACAAGAAATTCACGGCAGAAATGGAGAAGCTATCATTATGAACACAAAGGGTGTCAAAGTCAATGCTTGGCTGCAACACCAACCTGTTAAGTTTAAGGCAAATCTCTTAACATTGCAGTGATCCAAGTCTTATTTTCCAACCCCAGAAACAGAGAAAGCAGAAACCAAACAGCTCTCTGTATAGCATCTTGTAACATTTTTTTAAAAAAAAAGCATTGTGGGAGACTGGAATCCTAAAACTGGAACTAATAATATCTGCGTTAATGGGATAATTTGGCTTCAATATACAAACTAAAGCAGGAGACAGACTAATAGAGATCTCCTGAGGAAATTCAATGTTTACAGAAAATGCTTTCTCCCAATAGCCTGAAAGATTACTTTACACGTGGACATTACTCAATGGACAACCCCAAAATCAAATTTACTACATACTCTGCAAGCTGAGATGGAGAGGAGCTATTTAATCAGCAAAAACAAGATTTGGTATTGCCTGTGGCTAGCATATGAACTCCTCCTTGCAACTTAATTCATCAGACAGACAAGATATTATCTCAGCAATATTCAATGCAATTATACAGCAAAGGTAAAGCATATATTTAATGGATTAGAACTGATAAATAGAGTGCTTGAAGAACTCTGGATGAAGCCTTGTGACATCACCAAAAACAAAGCCAGAGAAATATATTGAAATGCAAAACGCAAAAGAGGGTGAAATTGCTGTCTGCTAATATGTTGAAAACCGAAGAAACAAAAGGCAACAGAGGCAGAAAGAAATTTGTGTAACTAAATGCTAAATTTCAGAGAACAATACAAAGAGACAGTGAATTATATCTACACTGGCCTGCAAAGAAATTGAGAATAACAGTAAATGACATTTGAGAAAATTATAGAAATTGGGGGAAATTTTAATACAAAGTGGTCATAACAAAAGACAAAGATGTCAAGAAGTTAAAAAGAAGAGGTGGCACAAATATATAGAAAAAAATACATGGAAAAAGAGTTGCAGATGTACAAGATGGGTTCAGAACAGGTAAAGGCACCTGAGACTACATAGGTAACATCCAGTGGAAAATGAAAAAAAAAGACAAGAGAGTCTCCCCCCCCCATTTATTTATGTATTTACCTATTTATCACAATTAAAATAAAAAGTAACTCTGGGTAACGTTTTAGGTAGAATAGGAAGCTGAATGCACCAATGTCTTTAGGAGTCATTCACAATTTATTGGGGCCTAATGCGTTGCCCAGAGTTACTTTTTATTTTAAATGTGACAAATAAGTAAATACATAAATAAATGAGGGGGGAAAAGAAAAAAATTTGTATCATGACCAGGAATGAACTAAGTATGGGGCAACTAAATGGTTTAAAACTGGGAAAGGCATCAGGGCTGTATATTATCATTGCATTCATTCATTCATTCATTCATTCATTCATTCATTCATTCATTCATTTGAAGGGTCCTTGATGCTCTGAGCTTGCTTGTTTTCTTGCATACATTTCATTACCCTAACTAGGTAACATCATCCATGCTAGTCACTGATTTATTTGTTTGTTTATTTGTTTATTTATTTAATCAAATTTAGAGCTGGCCCATCTTACTCCCAGAGTGATTCTCAGCTGTGTACAGTCAAAAACATAAAAACCATATAAAATATTATATTTCAATACAAGGAGGCAGTTAAAACAAGGATGGCAATTAAAGTTTGCAAGCCAGGGGACAGCCTTTCATATACGTCAGTGTTTCTCAACCTTGACAATTTTAAGGCATGTGGACTTCAACTCCCAGAATTCCACAGCCAGCATTCTGGCTGTGGAATTCTGGGAGTTGAAGTCCACATGCCTTAAAATTGTCAAGGTTGAGAAACACTGATATACGTTGACTATATCGAGAGAAATGCTGGATTGGGAGAGGCAGAAACTGGAATTACAATTGCTGAGAGAAATATCAACCACCGGAGAGGTTCTGATGATATCACTTGATAGTTGGAAGCGGAGAAAACTTAAGTTAACTCTTTTTTGAAGGTGAAGGAAGAATGTGCAAAACCTGGTCTGCTGCTCGGTATTTAAAAACAACAAACCCATTTAAAATGGTGTTAACGGGCAGTGCCGACCCAATGCAAATAAACAGAGAGATTGAAGTGGCAACAGACTTTATCTTCTGAGGCTGAAAAATGACATACATACCGGGGAGGCGTTCACGCTTGCAACTAAATTATATATTGTCAAGAGTCAATATTTTCCCAGTTATAACATATAGCATGAAAGGTAAGACTATCAGAAAAGCTGAATGAAAAATGCATGCTTCTGAACTGTAGTGCTGAAGAAGATTGTTGGGGAAATGAATAATTTGCTTTTCTTCGATTGCAAAAAATAAGAAATCATTCAAGACGAGATGAAACAAAAACCAGAGTGCGTGTGGAAATACTAATAATGAAAACAATGCTTATATATTTCGGACGAGCAATGCACAGGCAAATTTTTTTTTTTTAAAAAAAAAGGCTCAGAGGCCTGGAAAAATCAAACTCAATTGAAAAAAAAAGCCAACAGAAGAGCAGGGAACTAGCTATAAGGCATAAGAACTAAAAATAAATAAATAATGCAATTCCTCACTGATAATCCTGGGAGAATGATGTCCTTTGGGAACCTGACATGACTGAACAATCTCAACACATTCTGTGAAGCCAGCCGTTGTGGTTTATCACCTGTGATTTATTTAGTGTGTTGTGCTATCCTGACCAATTTCAACAACCCCCAACCTTGAATGGGGTTCTCTATTTTTCCTGCTTATGGGCTTTCTGTAGATTGACCAAGCAGAAGATCCTATTAGGCAGAAGATATAACTGCTTCATCAATGCATGTTAACTTTATAAATCAAGACCATATACTTGGGTTCTCTTAAAAAGTAAGGCCAAATGGACTTTTTTTTTTTTTTGCCTGTTGAAAGGAAGACAGTTTGGGTGGGAACAGAAAAGGGAGGCTATGGAAAGTGATCATTTTAGTGTTTTGTAAGCCACCTTGAAGATAATTAAATCAAAGAGCCAACATTTGATCGATCACTTTTTCCATCAGGCAGGAAGCAAATGTTTCATTATTGCTAATAGATGAAGTGGCCCTGAGAATCCTAATTCTGTGAGATATACTGTATTTTACAAAAACAGCCCAGAGTTCTCCCAATCCCTTCTGCCAATGTTAACAATCAGCAGTCATGGAATTGTTCACTGGGAAACTTATTCCTTTCCTTATTTCTATCGAACAATCAATACAGCCTTCAGAATTCGTGTCTCTAAAGAAAAGAAGCTTATAGTTCTAACGGTGCTGAGTTAGACACAAAAAATTGACAGTGATACAGAACACAGCGAGAAATACCAAAATTATCAAAATGGTCACGTTGAAGTAAAGAGCAAGCCCCGATATCCACATGACCATTGAAACCAAGATAGTTGGTAACAGGAAGCCGGGGATGACTCAGGCTTAAAGATAGCAGCTTCCTTTTCCTACAAACCTTCTTCTGGGGTGCGCACAAGAAGCACCTCACTATCCATGCCCTGGAACTCATCAAAATATGGACGGATCTTGACCTCATATTCTTGGCCTTTGCGTAGGTCTACTAAGACAGTGTTCCGTTCAGCAGGTGACTTCACATCCTGCATCAGCCACGCACTGTTCTTGGGCCGGTACATTACCCGATAACCTTGGATGAATTGAGCCTGGCGATCCACCTGAATGAAATCAAGACAGAGCATTGATTGTATGGATATGACACCCACTGCCTGAGTCAATGCTTTTCCTGTGTAAGATCCCCATTTCTTCCTCTTGCTATTGGTTCTGATGATGTTGTTCCAAGAAAAAAATACCAGCTTATTAATACTCACAGTCCAGGTCACTTGGATGGTGGTGGAAGTGAGGACAATGGGATCCTGGAGCTGAATTACCACATTCCCAAGTTCCCGTTGCACCTGTCGGTGGTCGACTCCTTGTCTGGTAGGACTCACATCTATAAAAAAAAACCTCCACAAATCATATACTGGATGATCCTTTTTGCAACAAGACCAACATAAAGTATCCAGAACATAAAACAGAACCAATGATGACCAAGCTATAGATATGCATATGCCCGTGAAGTTTGTTTCTATGTTTTACTGGATACTTAGCAACTTCAAGAGTTACAAACATGTTTTTGTAGAAGAGTTCAATCTGGGTTAGGCCAACTGAGCTTTTTATGGAAGGCTTGTAGAGCTACAGATGTACAACTGGAGATTATAAGCCATGAACTCTTCTTAACTATGGTTCTGAGAGGGTTTTCTCAAAAAGTATCCTGAAAGGCATAAGAGGGCTGAGGACTAAAGTAGAAGACACTGTCTATCATTTGAGTAGATTTGCCGACTTCTCTACAATTACTTGGAGGACTGCAGAATAAAACTAAGAAGAAAAAAGCTCTACCCACTGCATTTGCACAGCTTCTGATTCTGTATAACAACCATGAAATAAATCTTTTATTTCTCTGTTTCACGTGTGGAATAAAAACCTATCGCAATCACAGTGGAATTCAAAATGGGGCCTTGATCAATCTTTTAATCCCTATCACAAACTTCCATTGGTTACTATCTGGCTCCCTTCACACATACATCAAGCCAGGGTTAATTTTAGCCATGATTTTCTAAATCCCCTCATAATTACCTGGATTCACCATGCTAAACCCAATGCTAAACCCAAACCAAATAAATGACATCTTCCCGTGCTAAACCCAAACCAAATAAATGACATTATGGCTTAATACACTGCATCCACTGCAGCTCATGTCAGATCAACCCCTCATTCAACACAGTGCCATGTGGGAAACTCACCTTGTGTACGAACTGGCTCTGAGACCGGGCTAGGATCACTGAGCCCATAGGAGTTGACAGCTCGTACAAGGAAGAGGTAAATGGTGTTTGGATTCAAGCCACTGACTGTGTGCTTTTCAAGCTTGACGTCATCTGCCACGGTTTGCCATGTACTGCCTGAAGACTGACTGCAATGGGACAGAGTTCAAAAAGGAAGAAAGAGACAGCACAGGCTTCACGGTGTGCCCTTGGCCTCTGATTTAGCTGATGCAGCAACAGTCTGATTCAACAACAGCCTGATTTAGCGAATCTCAGAGGCAGAGAGCTCCACCACCAGAGTCTGAGATATATATATATATATATATATATATATATATATATATATATATATATATATATATATATATATATATATATATATATATATATATATATATATATATATACTGTATATACTTAACAGTGCCTTACAGCTTACTTTGAAATCAACCAGCAATAGAAATTTAGTGTAATTTCATTTAATTAATTTTTATTCATTCTATTTAGGTACCACCGACTCCAAACAACTCACTGTATAACTACGAAGATAACACAAGTCAAAAACATTACCAACCAACCAAAATACTGTAAGTAAAAACAGATTACAAATGTAACAATAATGGGCACGACTTTTTATATGTGCCAAGAGTTAGTCCACAATTTTTCTAATCATGGAATGCAGAAAATTAGTGGTTCCACTACGACAAGACTATTGACATCCTCTGATATTCTTGCACAGCTATTTGGGCTCATGCCACCTCCAAAGTGTTGTGAAGACTGCTTGTTTCTCTGGTTATTGAGTTGCCCCAGTAAGTCTTGGGTTACCCCCTGGCATTTTAGATTCCCCATGCTGCACCAAAGAAATACAGTGTCAAGGCATTCTGGGAAATTTGAAAGGGCAGGCGGCTTTTAACTGCTTGCTACAAACATGGCACTTTTCCTTGATGAGGGACCGTGATGGAGGGTATTAGAAAGAGACCAATTTTTTCCAGATAGTCTCCCTGCCAGCCTTAAAAGATCTCAGCAACTGCAGAATGACTTTGCAGTTATAAGCACAGACATTGCAGTGATAAGCACAGCCTTCTGTAGACACAAAGGAGCGGTAGACAAGATTCCTGTTTGGCTTA
>NW_015387182.1:97821-143148 GCF_001527695.2 Protobothrops mucrosquamatus
CACAGTCTCCTGGTTTCGAGACCAGCACCTTAACCACTCTGCCAAACTAGCTCTCCAGTTTTTTCATTCTGAAATTGCCCAACTGTCTGCTTCATGCCCAACAGTATTTGGAGAAATAACTCTCAAGAAACTCTATGAGTTACCTGAAGGCTTCAATAATGTATGAGCTGATAGGAGCGCCCCCATTCCCAGGGTTTGGCTTCCAGATCAAAGCAACACTGTTTTTGGTGACGTCAGTGACCAGGGGAGCTGAAGGTGGACCTGGAAGCAGGTTAGGCTCTGGAAGCTGCATCTGGAGATCTACTCCATTCGCTGGAAAAAACAAATGTAGAGAATGAAGAGAACATTAGCCAGAAGGCCTTCAAGCAATACTGATCAAATCAGCTACAGAGGGTCTTTGTAGATAGTGGGTTGAATTTAGCCTTGTGCACCCTGTGGCCACCCAACGCATTTTATATTTGCAAACTAAAAAATGCACAGTCTAGAACAGAGGTCCCCAACCTTGGCAACTTTAAGAGTTGTGGACTTCAACTCCCAGAATTCCTCAGCCACGGTTGGACAACCTGGATTAAAGTCAAACTACATCTGCATTTAATGCAGAACTTTTAAAAAATTGGAAGTGCCTTCGCTATTGGGAGCAGCCACTTAGGACAACTTCATTCTCTCTCAACTATGGCCTGAAGAAACGAATCCTGTCTTGGTTCTGGTGTCAATTGCGTATCCCTCCCTGGCCACATGCATTTATTTTGAGAAGAAATCCAATAATGTCAATTGGGTTTAAGATTTTTCAGTGCTTCTGAAGAGTCACCCCCGCCCTTCCATACCCCAGCATTCACAGAACAAGCATAGCAAATATGAAGTCCCAAGTAAACCAACTCCCATCCATCTCCACTCAAGGGGCCCTGCAAATGACTCACCTTGCACTGCTAGAAAGCCACTCCACCTGGTTTCGCCGGTCGAGCTTGTAGCAATGCAAACATACAGCCCAGAGTCGGAGGTCTGAAAGATGCCAAGGAGAGCAGCTGTTATCCCTTTCTGCTCACAGCAGTTGTGGGTGCTTGGAGGGTTTTTTTTTTTTTGCTTTCAGGGAGTATGTATCCTATAGTATGATGTATACTATCACTGCTCATCCACAGAAGATACTTCATATTTCTTCCTATGGCCGTGGTGGTGAACCTATGGCACGCGTGCCACAGGTGGCATGCAGAGCACTCTCTCTGTGGGCACGCACACTGTCGCCCCAGTCCTAGGCCTTCAGCTGGGTTTTATAAAACCTTTTCGTTTTAGGCCTCTGCCACCGGGTTCAATCAATCAATCGGTTTCAACTTCTCACGGAAAAAAAAAGATCTCGCAAAGTTGGAATTGATTGATTGAACTTTTTAGTCCCACCCAGTCTGCCGTTACCACCGCAGCCACGCCCACCCAATGGGCCACGCCCACCGGCACCCGACGATACCTAAGTGGGTTTTGGACTGCAGTTTGGGCACTCAGTCTCTGAAAGGTTCACTATCACTGTCCTACGGCCTTGAGGAAAGTATAGACTTGCTGGAAGCTGGCTGGTATGAGGCCAGCCCAGATGTCCTGGTAGAACAACTCACTTACAACCATTCATTTAGTGCCTGTTCAAAGTTTCAGTGGCGCTGAAAAGTGATTTACAACCAGCCTTTGCCCTTATCACTGTTGCAGCATCCCGACGGTCATGTGATCAACATTCGGGCAGTTGGCAATGGGTGTGTATTTATGACAGTGGCAGTGACAATCCCAGAGTCATGGAATTGTCATTTGCGACTTTCCCAGCTGACATCTAACCAGAGAAATCAATGGGAGAAGCTGAATTCGCCTTACGACCTTGTGATTCATTTAACTGTAATAATTTGCTTAGCAACTATGGGGTTTTTTTTAAAAAAAAATGCCATAAAATTGGGTGCAGCTCATTTAACAACCACCTGACTTAGCAATGGAAATTCAGGTCCCACTTGTGGTCATAAGTTTAGAACTAGCTGACATCTCCCTGTTCCTTTCTGCATGAAGCGTTTGCTCTCTAAAATGGAGTTGCGAAGCACACATATGAATACAATGTCATGGGGTGTCATAAACATATGCTGGCAGAGGGGCTAATGTCTCCCCAAAGGATTCCTGCACCCTACTTTTACAGAGAATGGGGAGGACTCACTGTTCCCCAGGAACATCGATCCACATTGGAATTTTCACATTCAAATGCTCAGATACCAACAGGAATAGCAGACTTATATACAGCTTCACAGTGCTTTACAGCCCTCTCTAAGCAGGTTACAGAGTCATCAAATTGCCCCCAACAATCTGGATCCTCGTCTTACCAACCTCGGAAGGATGGAAGGCTGAGTCAACCTTGAACCGTTCAGAATCGAACTCCTGGCAGTGGGCAGTGAGTTAGCCTGCAATGCTGCATTCTAACCACTGTGCCACCACGGCTCTTAATAATCTGAAAGGCAGATTAGGAGAATCTGCGTTTATGTGCCAAAATCTGCAAGATGGAAAGATGTGTTGCCATGACTGAAGTCCAAACCCTTTGGTACATACAAGGGTGCAGGTTTTTCAGTTGTGACACTGCAACTGCCATCTTGCAGCTTTTGACTGCTCTCTGTGGAACTGCCAACCTTTGGAACCACTATTATTTTGGCCTCATTCTATCAAATAGGCAACATGGAGTTTCTTCCAATCACCTGCCTCTTGGCTTTCATATTATCCCCTCCATCGCTCTGCCACGATATGGTAATTCTTAGCTCTCTTGTCAGACTATTTATATTTAAAATGTGAGCTCCTTCAGGTATGAATACAGCTGGAGGAGCTAACATATAAGAACGACGACGACAACAACAATGGTTCAGTATTAAATTAAAAACTTAAGTCAAAATAAAATCACAGTGGAACAGTTGACAGAACCCATAAATGAAAAAAATAAATAAAGTGACAGATGGAGAGAAAAGAAAGAAGCCTAACTTTTACAAAAGCTCAGAAAAAGCAGAAGAGTTGCAAACCCGCGCAACTGAGTCATTTCTACAATAAGATGTTGGCCCTCTCACCTGAACCTTGGTTGATACTGAGACTGCCTTCATCAACCTGGTACTTTTGATGTTCAGATTGCCCTTGCCCAAACTAATGAACGCAAATACAACAGAGGACCTGCCTGATACTAAATGAAGCTCCTGCTCCAGCTAGCCTCACTCTAATTGGCAGCATTCTCCAGGACCTCTTTCCATATCTCTTATATTTGACCTTCATAATTGGAGCTTCAGAGTCAGAAGCTGGAATCTTCTGTGTACAACTAACAACAGTTCATTTAGTGACTGTTTGAGATTACAACGGCACTGAAAAAAGGGAGTCATCACCATTATTCACATTTACGACCATTGTGGCATCCCCCTGAGTCACGTGATCTGAATTCTGACAACTTGGCAACTGACTCATATTTATGAAGATTGCCGTGCCCTGGAGTCATGTGATCCCCTTTTATGACATTCTGACAAGCAAAGTCAGTGGGGAAGCCGGACTCATTTGAAACGGTGTTGCTAACTCAACAACTGCAGTGATTCACTTAACAAAGGTGGCAAAGAAAGGTCATAAACTGGAGCAAAACTCACATAACAACCTAGAACTAAGGAGAAACTTCCTGACAGTTAGAACAATTAACCAGTGGAACAACCTGCCTCCAGAAGCTGTGAATGCTCTAACACTGGAAGTTTCTTAAGAAGAGACTGGACAGCCATTTGTCTGAAATGGTATAGGGTTTCCTGCCTGAGCAGGGGGTTGGACAAAATGACCTCCAAGGTCCCTTCCAACTTGATTATTGTTATTATTAACTATCTCACTTAGCAACAGAAATTTTGGGCTCAGTGTGGTTGTAAGTCAAAGACTACCTGTATAAAGCATATATATTTACCACCAAGCTATGGTCCCTCCTAATCTTACAACGAGCAAAAGCCAAGAACTAGAGTTTGTGAGCAACTAGTAAAGGAAAGAAACGGGTTGCTTTCATGTCTTCACCTGGTGGGCTCTTGTGACTTGAGGACCCCTGACTTGCTTTCCTCCATGTATCAGAAGGGCCTGATGAAGACAACTCATCCTGGGGGGACCATTAATTCATGTTATCCTTCCAATCCACCTGACAGTTCTAATTTTTTCCTGGGCAAAGCGCCACAATTGCTATCAAACAATGCTATTAGGTGCTCTGGGACCCAGTTGATGCATTAACCTCCTGACTCTGACACAATGAAAGCACAAAACTAACGTGAAATATTTCACTCCCTGCTGCCTGCCTGGCATTAATTTTTAAACAAATGTTTAGCATTTGGTCTGTGTTTTGATAAGTAATTCATGAATAACTTTCACATTACCCTGTCACTGTATTTGACTCCAGTGCATGAAAAAGCAGATTGGACTCACCCAGTTTGGAATTGTTACAAAGAAATGCAATGTGTAATGCTTTGAGCTCTAATTTTTTTTTTACCTAAGATCTTGTAGGGCAGGAGGGATTGTCCCCTTGTCTGGGGACTTTTACACTACATCTGCCTCAATTCAAGATTCAAATTATGCCACAGGAAAATCAGATGCTCAGAGCCACAGCTCAGTGGCAGAATCCTTGCTCTACAAGCAGAAGGTTGCAGGTTCAATTTCTGGAATCCCTGGCTAAAGAAGAATCGAAATCTTTGTTGCTGCCATTGTTGGGAGTAGTATTTGTGCATCTCTAAGTGGCAACATTTTCACGATGGGTGGAGCCAATGCCAAAGTGGGACAAGGAAGAGCCATCATGGCTGGACTTTTAAAACTGGCAGCAACTGCAACTGATGGGAAAATGCCTCAACCTTTAGCTTTGGAAAGCTACCTCTACTTAAAGAAGAATGGTATGGAACACATAACAAATGGCTTGAGCCAAATCTAACTGGTTCAGTACGTGTTTATGGGCTGGCTGGAGCCAGGGATATTAGATGGGTGAAACTGACAGGTCCTCCTGCCCTAAGAAGTGTATTCCTTTTCAAAATGCAGCAAAAGTCTTTGTTGGTTTTCCTAACAGAATGAACGTCCTGGATGTATCTTCTTCATATGTGGGATCTGGCTCTAGAGGGCCATTGGAGCAGCATGAAAGCAAAATGCTTTGTGGTCCCCACGCTTGCCTTTACGCACAAAATGATTTTTCTGCCCAACTATCAATCTGTTCTAGGCTATCAAATTATGTTGATGCATTATATCCATTGCAACACATTTATAACAGCTGTATGGTTTATAGTCTCCCCCATCTCCCAACGGAATGAGCATCTCTTGGCATCTACAAAACACACACGCACCCACCCCCTTCTTCTGCTTTATTGTAAATATTCATAAATTAACTTATACAGGGGGTGATTATGTGAAAGTGCTGAGAGACTTTGGACTCACTGAATCAGTGAGAAATTGAAACTGTTAACCACGTGTGATTGTAATGCATCAAAATATGCTTCACTGGGGAAAAAGTTAATTTCTGAAAAGAGGTAAACAAGCAAGACACAAACATTTGTCTTGTCAACTGTTAAGATGCTTTTCAACTGGAAGGCACTCCTACAGAAGCATCCAGAGAGCTCTGCCTTTATCGCAGCTTTCCACATGTATTAGAACTCTATCTACAAGATTTAGCAACTAACACTTCCAACACCACGTTGGACACCATGTCGGTGAAGGTATATATAGATGACAGGGTGTTGACACCGGTTAATGAACATGGTCTTTTGCACCGGACAGGAAAAATATATAATGAAGACTAATTAGAAGAAAGGTCCACCACAGTGGTAACTTTTAATAAAAGGCTTTGCTTCTATCTTTTTGCAGGTCTGGGGCTCATTGTTTAATTTCCAGAATGGCTCTCCAAGGTCCTGACATCCTCAGCATTTGGGTTAATAGGCCACAATAATTCAGTTCCAAGATTATGTTTTTCTTCCAAGAAGTGCATTTTATCAGTTAGGACTACTGGGTGAAAGAACTACCAAAGGAAATTTATTTTAGCCCAGGGGTCTTCAAGGTTGGCCCTTTCATGACTTGTGGACTTCAACTCCCAGAATTCATCAGCCAGGCACGCTGGCTGAGGAATTCTGGAAGTTGAAGTCCACAAGTCATAAAAGGGCCAAGTTTGAAGACCCCTGTTTTAGCCAATACTTGATTCAACAAGGCAATCAAAGCTGCGTCCCTACCCAAAAAGCATTAGACCCACAATCAAAACTGTCTAATGAGACTTCCGGGTCAAAAGTAAACAAGAAGCAGATTGAATTCCTCTTTGCAAAATTATTACATCTAGAATCCAGAATGTCAGTCCTCCTATACTAGGTAGAGCCAAGCTCAAACATTGATTATTTCATTGTGGCCCTTGTGATTTTCTGCTGATTGGGCCTAAAGCGTCACGGAAGCTGGATTCATGTGTTGCATTAAAACATAGCTGGAAAGAAACAGAATAGCTTGCTTCAGTCAGCATAGGAAGCCATAAAACATGGCTTTATAAACTGCATTATATACTAAAAATCCAGTTAACATCTAGGATGGGGGTGATCAAGGCCCATGGATATAGGGGATTCTGTTAAAGATTGCAAAGCTCCTTAGTATATTATTACTAGAATTCAGCAACCAAAGTATAGTTTTCTCCAATGTGATTTTTCTTTAACACTTAAAATAGGCAAATTAAATCTCTAGGAATGTTTTCAAGAATGGTATTTTGGTGTTTGTTTTTTTTTAAAAAAAAGCCACATCCCCAAATATCATTCCAGGAAGCAAAATAATGTCCCTCTCTGAACTTAGATATTCCTAGTTTAGAAATTCAGCTTTGAACACGAACCACAAAACAGTAGTATAATTGGCTTGATTCTATCGTTGCACCGAGACAATTATGGTTTTCTGAAAAGATTAAAGTAACTGGACAGTAAATACCTCTGGCTGGAGAACCCTGGTTAAAAAGAGTTAATTGCAGCTGAGTTCTTGGCAGAAAGTTATGTTATAACTTTGCTCACAATGGCCTTCGCCACAAAACGGCTTTCAGATTCAGCTGCACTGCAAAGGGGTTGATTTGGCAGGCTTTGTTCTCTGTTTACTGATATTTACTTTGTTAAGGATAAGAAAATTGCATTCAGCTGTTTTTTAGCCAGTAAAACAAAGGAATTGCTTATTGCCTGTTAACAACATTAATTTCTTAATAAGTACACAGTAGCTTATGGGCCCATTCTCCCCGTTAGCTTTCAGGAGTATTTAAGAATTCTTTTTCAACTTCTGAACCATGCAATTACAGTCTCCCTTTTACTGAGTAATTTCATTACTGAGCTATTTAGCACAGTTATGAAAGCAAGCAATTTAATCCCTAGCTAGGTTGTAGCATTCAATTACTAGCTGGCTGCTTGTTCACTAGAGAGATTGAATTTTCCCAGATATAAGAAGTCATGATCTGGGAGGAAGAACAGAGGCTTCACAAAATCCCAAAATACTAGGACTGGGGGGAAAGAAGGGGAAGAGCATAATCTCATGTTGATTTGATTGCATAAAAATGGTTGTGACCAATGGTTCACTGGGAGGATAATGGGTTGAAACCAGTGGGAAATCCACCAAGAATATCCTTATGGCAGTTGGGCTACATGATTCCTAAACTGCACCTTATTCGGTTTGAATTTGGTGTAGCACAGTGTTTCTCAACCTTAACAATTTTAAGGCATGTGGACTTCAACTCCCAGAATTCCACAGCCAGCAATGCTGGCTGTGGAATTCTGGGAGTTGAAGTCCACATGCCTTAAAATTGTCAAGGTTGAGAAACACTGGTGTAGCACGTTGGATGAACCAGAATAGGCATCTGGCATTCAGAGCTGTGGTGCCGCAGTGGTTAGAATGCAGTATTGCAGGCAAACTCTGCCCACAGCCTGGAGTTCGATCCTAATAGGGCTCAAGGTTGACTCAGCCTTCTGTCCTTCTGAGGTCAGTAAAATGAGGACTCAAACTGTTGGGGGACAATATGCTGACATTGTAAACTGCCTAGAGCAGGGGTGTCAAACTTGCAACGTCACGTGACATGTTGCGACGTATTGTGACTTTTTTTCCATTGCCGGCAATGGGGTCGGTGCGGTTTCGGCATGACACATCCGGCCCGCTGGCCAGCAGTTTGACACCCCTGGCCTAGAGCATGCTATAAAGCACTATGAGGCAGTATATAACTCTAAGTGCTATTGCTATTAATGAGTTTTCCAGTCAATCCTGGTTTATCCTGCCAATCATGGTAAAGCAAATTATGAATGAATCCTGACAAGTAGTCCACTACGGTGAGATCAACTTCTGAAAGATAAAATGGAAGTAAGTATAAGGAAAGCCAGAAGAAGGGGGAGCTGAGGGGAGCAAGAAGAAACAGGTTGGGCATTGTCTAGTAGAATTTGGTGCCTTGGAAATCATGATTCTGGTGCCTTGGAAATCATGACAGGGGTTCTTCTACACTGCAATGTCTATTGGGATATCTGGAAGCAACTTATAAGTCAACTAGTTCTGAGGTTCTCAGGAAGAAATTTATTTTATGTTGCCCAATGCCTTGTAGACATGAGCTCAAATATAACAGTTGCAAAGTATTTTTATATTGCTATTAAGAGTTGTTATAATTCTACAGATTGCATCATGCTAATCTTATTATCTGATTTTGTTGAAGGTTTTGTTGAGTTGGAGGATTGGCCAATGGCCTTAATAAAATATGTTGCTTCTATTGTAGGTACCATGGGAAAGGGGAGCAGAGGTGAAAAGCAGAAATGCTCTGGAGGAAGCATTTGGCTGAAGAATTGGGAAAGGATTGGTCTGAAGACAGATCTGAAATAAGGGCTGGAAGGAGCTGGTGGACCCCGAGGGGAATGAGGAAATTCAAGTTACAGACACTAAATCTTAGTTTTTGAAGAAATGTTGCAGCATCTAAAATCCTTCCTTACACAATTTCCTTTTGTCCTCATAACCACGTAAAAGCGATAATACCGTTTGCTCTACTTTTATACATGGAAACTATCGAGAGAGAGAAAAAGATGCTTGTAGCCATGGTTTTCAAAAGAAAGAGCAAGCAACTATACAGTATTTGTGAAATGTCCTTGTACATAACTGAAAGAGATTTCACCCTGATGATTTAATCTCCCTGCAAAAAACAAATAGGCTGTTATCCTCAGGGGTAGGCAACCTTGGCTCTTTTATGACTCATGGACTTCAAATCCCAGAATTCCTGAGTCAGCATAGCATAGCTGACTCAGGAATTCTGGGAGTTGAAGTCCATGAGTCATAAAAGAACTGAAGTTGCCTACCTGACCTATACCTTCATCCAGTGGTGGGATTCAGCCAGTTCACACCAGTTCGGCAGAATCGGTAGCTAATTTTTTGTTGCCCAGGCCCAGAATGGACTTCCGGAAGCAGCATCCACACAGAGAACCAGTTGTTCACATATTTGAATCCCACCACTGCCTTCATCAGAACATCTCTACTTATCCGAAGCCCAATTAAAAGCACCTGGAAAAATTGAATGTTCTGCCTTATTTGTTGCTACTGTGCAAAGCTGAATCTTCTGAAGTCAAACACCCCTGGGATAAGAAAGAAAAATACAACAAGCACACCATGGTCCTTCCATCAGTCATTTTACATGCCTAGCTGGGAAACTGTGGGGAAACCCAAAGAACGTTCTGGTGGATCTGCTGCACGGGAGGAGAAAGAACATTGCACAGATCACCTAAGAGGGAAGGGTATCGTACCTGCAGATTTGTAATCTGTAGCGTTCCATTGTCCAACAGGCTCATTCTTGGATCGCTGCCCATGATCCTCTGTCCATCTTTCAGCCACTGGATGCTGGGGAGGGGGTTCCCAGTTACGTGACACTGGAGCAGCGCTGTAGAGTCTATGGCAAGGGTTTGATTCACGGGACCCCGGCGAATAATCGGTGGAATGCGATCAGTTGTTACTTCATGCAAGACAAAACCAAGACAGCGCATTATTAGACACAGAGATTCTTACAAATACACTTGCTTCTCGATTGTTATTCATGTCTCAAGTGAGTTTTCTAAGTGGAGCGAATGGGGGAACTGATCTTTCCTGCATGTTGAAAGCCTTCTTGACAGATCCTTGCCAGCATCTGAGCTACAGGTGATGAAATTCAAATCCACCAGCTTGTTTAGTAACATGTAATTAAGCAGTCAATTAAGGGCAAGGCACTAATTGATTACCTGGAGTTGTACTGCCGGAGAACCACAAAAAGCAATGGAAGTGTCAATGCACACCTTCCATGTAACCCATCACCTGCCTGATCTCAGAGAGCAAGAAGAGTTTCTAATGAAAAGCAGAAGCCGTTCTCTTGTAACTCATTACAGGTAGTCCTCAACTTACAATAGTTCATTTACTGACCATTCAAAGTTATGACGGCACTGGAGAAAGTGATTTATGACCAACGTACTCATATTTATGACGGTTGTGGTGTCCCGGGGTCATGTGATCCCCTTTGGTGACCTTCTGACAAGCAAAGACAATAGCAAAACAAGATTCACTTAACAACCATATTACTAACTTAGCTGCAATAATTCACTTAACAACTGTGGCAAGGTAGGTCATAAAATGGGGCAAAACTCACTTAACCAGTGTTTCACATAGTAGCAGAAATTTGGGACTCGGTTGTGGTTGTAAGTTGAGGAATATCTGTACTACATTTTATTTTAGCACCATCCTCTTCCCAAATAGAATGAAGACACAGACATTTCTTCCTAACAGCAGATTAGGAAATAACTGGAAGGAATCATAGAGCCTCTGTGCATGGCTGGCAGGCTGGAAGCAATGAAAGCAGGCGCACAAGGGTCCCAACATGCCGAAATAATATTTATTGTAGAAAAGCTACAAACCCATTAGGAAAGGATTCCACAATTGCTGTGCATTGAATATGAGGTGTATTTATACTGCAATCGCTGTTCAAATTCTTAATTCTCATATCCTTTTCTCCTGCCTGCTCTAGGTAAAGGACTAGACATGGCTCTGTAGGGTAGAAGATTCAATTTCCATTTACCTCTTGCTGGACAGTGGACTTTCTACCTCATCCTATTTGCCTCTCCACATCCACCTTATTTTGGACATGGGGTCAAAAGCGCTTCAGATCTAAGATGTTAGCAATGTAGCTTCTGGTGGGTGATCTCCAAGTTAGTGGCTTCTCATTCTTGGCAGTACATCATGGAAATGTTTCCTGGGATATTGAGTTCTTCCCTTTTCAAAATGTCTCTGAGTGACACCAGGAGCATTGTGGGTAATTTAAAGCAGTGAGGGGTCCAAGGGAGGAACGAACAATAGCAAGACCAGCCCTATCATCTGGTAGAGTTTTAAGCAGCAGTGAGAGTTACCTATGCCAGTGATGGCGAACCTTTTAGAGACCGAGTGCCCAAATTGCAGCCCAAAACCCACTTATGCATCGTCAGGTGCCGGGTGGGTGTGGCCCATTGGCTGGGTGTGGCCCATTGGCTGGGTGTGGCTGTGGTGGTAACCGCAGACTGGGTGGGGCTAAAAAGTTCAATCAATCAATTCCAACTTTGCAAGATCTTTTTTTTTCCCACGAGAAGTTGAAATTGACTGATTGAACCTTTTTTTTTTTGTACACGGCGGCGGAGGCCTAAAGCAAAAAGTTTTTATAAAACCCAGCTGAAGGCCTAGGACTGGGGCGATGGCGCGCGTGCCTACAGAGAGGGCTCTGAGTGCCGCCTCTGGCACCCGTGCCATAGGTTCGCCACCACTGACCTATGCCTTTTCCTTTGGTGTTTTATAGCCACCCATTTCCTCCTCTTAGAAGACAGAACTGTATGAAACACATAAAATATTTTGAGTCTTCGAAACAAGCTGTGGCCATCAGATGGGCTGACGGCTCGTCTCCCATGCCAACAACGAAACGAGAGCTAACTGCCTTCTTGACTTCTACACAGATAGCTAAGTGTTCTCTTCAAGCACAAACTTGGCCACAGCCCTTGTTCAAGACTGCCAGGGATTGAGGACCCACCGGTGGGAGTGAGGCACCACACACCCTCGCAGTGATGTAAGATTCAT
The DNA here is from genome assembly GCF_001527695.2 of Protobothrops mucrosquamatus. NCBI lineage: Eukaryota > Metazoa > Chordata > Lepidosauria > Squamata > Viperidae > Protobothrops > Protobothrops mucrosquamatus. The sequence continues at coordinate 109,879 of NW_015387182.1, forward strand.
AATGTCTCCTTCACACATGCTGTTAGCACAAAATGTTAAATCTGCATGTGTGAATCACGTCTGTGGGATATAAAGATGCAGAGAAGGGGAGACAATAATAGAAACGCTGTGAGCAGACTGAACTCTTATGAATGCAACGAAAGGCCTTGCTTTCCTTTTTGTGTGTGTCTCCCACTCATTGAAATGGAGCCATTATTTCTTTTTACACAGAAATTGTTTGCTGTAGAGGAAGAAAACACATTAAACTATTTCTTGGGCAGAGGCTAGGACCAAGAATTAACATTGCAGAAATACATACTTCTCATTTCCTCCACCCCCACTCTTGAGTTTGCCTCCTATTGAACATGGCAAAAGAAATATGTAATCAGCCAGCGATACAAAACATTTGGCTGAGATCTAATAATAAGAAATCAGTCTGACTGCTGTTAAATAATTTTGCTCAATACATTGCTTACGTTAGAAGTATTTGCCTAACAACTGCACACAGACATTGAAAAAGATGAAAGAGATATTTAGAGCTACATACAGTACTCTAATTTCCAAGACCTGTGTGAGAGATATATAGGAAAGAAAACTTGTGTTCTTTGATTTTAGTTTCACGTAACATTTTTACATTACTGTGGATCATAAACCACGGTTTATAGCTCAGGATGATGTGTGAGCATCCCAACTACGGATTGCTCAATATGCAATGGTTAAAACAGGTCATGACTTAGCCTGAGGTATTAACCCAACTGCTGACAGAGGTCATCACCAACTGAATTGGTGTCTGTGGCAGAACTGATCCAGCGCTATTTTATCAAATCATCACTAGCCATTGTTTATCCACTGCAGGATGTATCCAACCAATATGGTTCCAATCCGTTTCATCAAATACATATTTAGAAGCAAAAGAACTTCTCATGAGCTGGAAAAAAGCCAGCAGCTGGGGCTAACCAAATAAGCAACCCATGCCTTAGTTGAGAAACCTTAGTTGAGAAGTGTTTCGTTCTTCTCCAAGCACTTGATGTAGGTGCCAGTTTTATGGTGGATCAATCTGATTGATCCGTCCTCGGAGCTTGCTCTGACAGTATGAGCAATGACACTAAATAACAACCTTATTGAACACAGGCAAAACTGAAACACATGAGCAGAGGGAGGAGAGGGGAAGGAGAACTGTAGGAGGGCAGGAAGGGGTTACTGGCCAGAACTTGAAGGATTAAAAGAGCACCTCTGTCCTCAGAGAAACAGCCATTAATCGAAGCTGAAATATTATCCGACTTCTTTCGGTCAGACACAAACATTTGCTGGGAGTAAAGGGTAGGGATGGGGTTTTTCTAAAGAGAGCCAGACTGGAGAAGCAAAATGCATTGGGATCAGAAATAAAAGGCAGCCATGTGGAATGACCACATTCAGACTTTTATCCACCCATCCACTCCTCCACAGTACAATATTCCATATCAACCCTTCCTGACTTCTCATTCCCGCCCCCTCAAGCATGTTTTCCATGGCCACTGAGCACATTCAGCTCCTACTGAGATACTTTAAGGATTCCCCCTCCCCAATTTCGTCTCAGATTTTCTCCCCCCCCCTTTTAAACTGCCAGGCTTTGGGCTTCTCCCAATCTGCTGATAATGCTCTTTAGTGCGCTGATGGTGTCCTTCTTTATCCTAATGCTAATGGGAAATTCTGGAGAAACAGGGGACAATCTGTTCTCTCCTTGCTCTTCTAGGAATCTGGCTAGCACAGAGTTTTGTGTGGTGTTGGGTTAACGCTCTTTGAATTCCTTGTTTAGGTTTCCCTTTATAAAAGGCACCAGGTCTAACTAAAAAGTAGCAGAAAAATAAATGCACTCTTTCATGCCTAAGGTGGGACTAGAACTCACTGTCTCCTGGTGATTGGCCCAAAGCCACCCAGCTCTCTTTCATGCCTAAGGCAGGACTAGAACTCACAGACTCCTACTTTCTATCCTAAGGTTTTAGAAGCAGTGTTCCAGAAGCATTTCATAAACAGCAGGGAATGGCTCTTTTAATTTTGCTAATATTTTCCAGGGTGATTTGAAAAATGTGTATTGGCCTTTATAGGAAGCTCTGTTTTTTTTTAATGGATCAACTAGACAGGAAACGCTTAGAGTTTTCAGATCAGCTGACAGCCCGCAAACCCAAATCATATCATAATTATTTATCCTCTGTCCTTAAAAGTCATCTATTGCTCCCTAAAGGATTGCTAAGGTGGCTTACAAACTGCATGAAACTGGATTATTATCTGCCTTTGGATCTGAGCCAAACATTTCCTGGACAGATAAAGTGATTCTCATTCCGGCCCACTTTCATTCCACTGTGGGCTGGAAAGTAATTTTGTGAAGGGGAGAGTTCAAAAGCAAATGCCCTCTTTTGATGTGGCAGTCCTTATACTCTGCTGTCATTGTGATTAATGCTCACAATTAAGAGGTAGGCTCAGCTTTGATTCCTTGCCACTAAAGAAAACATGAAAAGACTAGATTAAGCAGGTTTTCCCCCCCTCACACACACACACTGGTGATTTCCTAAATTGCAAAGATGAGTAAATATTTATACATCTGAAGTCTTAATGTTGACTGAAGTATAACAACAAGATCCGCCCTGGTGTCAGGTTGCTCACTGTATCTTAAAATCCCCCACAGCTTTTTCCTCAAAAATAATTGAAAAGTTGAAATCTTCCGAGATTGTAGAGTATTGGGTGATTATGACATTCTCACACAACATCTTGAGGAAGATGGTTTTAATCATGCAAATTCTGGCAAGCATGCATCTCATTATTTATTTGATTCTCGCCTTTATTATTTTTTTCAAAAAACTCAAGGTGGCAAACATACCCTCCTATTTTCCCCACAACAACCCTCTGAGGTGAGTATAGCTGAGAGAGAATTGATTGGCTCAAAGTCACCCATCTGGCTTTCATGCCTAAGGCAGGACTAGAACTCAGTGTCTCCTGGTGATCAGTCCAAAGTTACCCAGCTCTCTTTCATGCCTAAGGTGGGACTAGAACTCAGTGTCTCCTGGTGATTGGCCCAAAGCCACCCAGCTCTCTTTCATGCCTAAGGTGGGACTAGAACTCACTGTCTCCTGGTGATTGGCCCAAAGCCACCCAGCTCTCTTTCATGCCTAAGGTAGGACTAGAATTCACTGTCTCCTGGTGATTGGCCCAAAGCCACCCAGCTCTCTTTCATGCCTAAGGTGGGACTAGAATTCACTGTCTCCTGGTGATTGGCCCAAAGCCACCCAGCTCTCTTTCATGCCTAAGGTAGGACTAGAACTCACTGTCTCCTGGTGATTGGCCCAAATTCACCCAGCTCTCTTTCATGCCTAAGGCAGGACTAGAACTCATAGACTCCTACTTTTTATCCTGATGTCTTATAACCACTAGACCAGGGGTAGGCAACCTTGGCTCTTTTATGACTCGTGGACTTCAACTCCCAGAATTCCTGCACTGGATCCAAACTACCCCTGCACTGGATCCAAACTGGCTCTTGTGAGAGTTTAGCCATTTTGGGGGAGAAACCAGAGCTATCATATAACACTGCAGGATGATACCTGGAGCTTGGAAATATCACCAACCTCTGCTTCTGTACGTAAAAAGCTTGCTTGATCTACTGCCCTTCTTAGAAGCAGGTTTTCCGAGGGAAAAAGAAGCATCCGTGTTAGCTTATCGTGCCATCTTTCTGAAAGACGTGTCTTACTATTCCCCAGAGGCTCAGCCAAAGAAGTGGCCAAACTCCATCAGCAGGTAGCGAACTACCTGCTCTGCCCATTATTTACAGCCCTAATTACTCTCCATCGACTGGGAAGCAGCAAACGGACAAAGGGCGATGAAAAGTTCACACACAATTGAATTTCCCAGTAACAATCAGCAGTGAAAGCGTGCACCAGGGGAGGAAGGAAGGGGGCCTGAAAAATCAATCATGGCAAAGGAGCTGGCTTTGGACAGACACATCTGTTGCACCTGCCAAGCCTTGAGCATGAGGGGCTTGCACCCATGGTGCACGAAAGGGGTCTGATCATTGGCTCTCTCTCCCCGCCCCATCCCGGCTGCCCTGCCAAATCTCCCACGCAGGAGAGAAACGGCTTGATGTTTTTGGTGACATGCGTGGGTGCAATCAGCAAGGCGTTGCAGAAGCCCAGATTCTGAAACCTTGCACTCCACATGCCAGGGACAGAGAAGGGCACCGGAGCCAGTTAGCTGCTTGGCTCAGATGACTCGCTAATGCCTCCCTAGCAGATTCTGGGCACTCAACTCTTTTTTTAAAAAAAAGAAAAGTATTGCTTTGTGTAATTTTTTTAACAAGTGACACAAAAGAGCCCCTTCTCCTGCCTAGTGTGCTAGAGCAGTTTAGGAAGAATATGCTTCTTTCTGTTGCCTTAGAAACCCAGCTGGTGATTCTGCAACTAAAAGGAGGATTTCAGGTTACAAAGTCCTTTGTCTTCTTAATCTCTTCCCATTGTCCTCCACCAATGGGTCAGGTGTTGCCATTTTTTTTTTAAAAAAAGAGGGGAAAAACAGAGGAGGCCTCTAATCAGGATAAAGAATTGGTATAGAGAGGGAAGCCCTAGGGAAGAAAGTGAGTGCAAAACCTTTGATTTCCAGATCATTAATTCTGCAAGGTAATAAACTCAGCCAAGCCTGTTTGCAGCTGGAATGGATAAAGTGGATATCAGCTGGAGCAACAGAGTCTTTGGGCCATGACAGTGTCTAACATCTCCTGCAAGAGCCAGATCCAGATGTTCCAGAAACAGCATTGTGAGTTTCTGGAATTCTCTAGATTGACAATGGCTGGGAATGCAGACTAGACAGAATGCGGACAGAAGCTGTCTAACCTTCATATGATTTAGACCAGTGTTTCTGAATGTTACTGTAGGAGTTGAGCAAGCTGAACTAGAAGGCGGAGTTAAACGTGTCATCAGTTTGGAGTCATTACATTGTCACAAGAGACCCAAGTCCAGTCTTACCCCCTGTGAATTCTGTTGATCCTTATCTAGCACCAATTTAGCTTTGACCGTTAGTTGACTAGATTCTTGTATATAGGTAGCAATAATAAGCTCCTCTGTGCTTTGAACTCAACAAATATTCCCGCTCATTTTCAGCTGACACTTAGTGACTTTAAGCTAACAGAATAACAGTTGGAAAGGATCTTGGAGGTCTTCTAGTCCAATCCCTTGCTCAAACAGGAGAGCCAATATGATTTCAAACAAATGGCTGTTCAATGTCTTATTAAAAACCTTCAGTGATGGAGCACCCACAACTTCTGGAGGCAGGTTGTTCCACTGGTTAATTGTTCTCACGGTCAGGAAATTTCTCCTTAATGTTAAATGGTTCTCTCCTTGAATATTTTCTATAAATTGCTCCTTGTTCTACCTTCAGCTGCTTTGGAGAATAGGCTGACTCCCTCTTCTTTTGGGTCAGCACCTCAATTATTGGAATACTGCTAGTCCTTCTCTTCATTAGACTAAACCTACCCAATTCCTGCAACCATTCTTCATATGTTTTAGCCTCCAGTCTCCTAATCATCTTTGTTGCTCTTCTCTGCACTCTTTCTAGAGCAGTGTTTCTCAACCTTGACCATTTTAAGGCATGTGGACTTCAACTCCCAGAATTCCACAGCCAGCAATGCTGGCTGTGGAATTCTGGGAGTTGAAGTCCACATGCCTTAAAATGGTCAAGGTTGAGAAACACTGTTCTAGAGTGTCAATGTCCTTTTTTTAAATATATCCTGCTGGCTGGGGAATTCTGGGGATTGAAGTCCACACCTCTCTAAATCATTAAAGGTGAGAAACCCTGATTTAGACGGTGATTTCTGAACCCTTGGTGCTATTTGCAGACATAGCTATGGAGGCACCTCTCTTCCTACTCTACTAAAGAGGACTTGTAATTGGAATGTTTTACTAGTGACTCCTTTTGCTTTGACAAAGTACCACCTGCTGGGAAGGTGGGCAGCCGAAATAGGGTTATGAGAGCAGTTCTGGGGGGAAAAAAGAAAGAAAGAAATACCCAGCAATTTTCAGAGACAGCAGTGAGAGAAAGAAACCTGCCTATTCAGCTCTTATCTTTCTTCTCCCCCTCCTCTTCTTTCTTTCCGGTAGTTTTATTTCTAGCAATAAAAGTGAGGGGGGGGGGTTCTCTGATCCAGACCAGCTTGTTTTTTCCTGGCATCTGAACATTGCCAAGGAAACTCTCCCCATATAAAATTAACTGCAGAAAGCCGAAGGAGGGAGGCGGAAGAAAAATCCTTCTGGGGTTTGGGGAGAAAACATTAACAATTCCCTGCTGCCTGTGAAAATGAAATGCCACCAGGAAGAAGCTGCAAGACCAGAGAAAGATCTGCTGGCTTTTTTTCCCCCCACTGGACAGAAAATGCCCACCGTCTAGTTTCTTCCTGACCTGGAGTTCTTCAGGCAGGCTTGAAATTACATGCAGTGCTCTTTTGCCGTGGTGGGAAATAAATTGAAAACATCTGGAGGGCATCAGTTTCTCATTTATCATTTGAGGGGATCATTTACAACGTATCTGTGATATTTGTGGTTTAGCCATCAGACCCCTTCTTGCAACCTCTCCTCATCTCTCTCTCTCTCTCACACACACACACACACACACATGCACAAATCTTTTTAGGATGGTAGGTGGGAGGGAGCAACTCTTTTCCTGCCTGCTGAAAGTTAAAAGAAATGGGATCAAAGCTTGCTTGTGCTTGGTAGATGTGACTGACTAAATCTTCTGCTCCTCTGGGTAAGTGACTTATCCCCGTACACCAATAGTGTCTGATTGCAAGCCACTTAGTTGGAAAGCAGCTGTTCTCTGATTCCTGCCAGCTGTTGCAAAGGGCAGTCAAGGGAAGATGACTGCCCTTCCTCTCTATCCACCCACTCTTATGAAGGGGGAGTATAAAGGAGACAGGGACAGGATTCCCATTGTCACAGCTTCAGTTTTGACATTGTTCCTGTCTGGCGCGAAAGACCAGATCCACATGTGAAGGTCTACTTAAATTGACTTATTGCTAAACAGCCTATGCACAGAAATCTTCTCAACTAACGGTTAGTACCTGCTTGGACTTAGATAAGGGTCCACAGAATTCAAGGGAGGGAGGTTGGAGTAGTCTGCTTGTGGCTACATAAGGATTCTAGGCTGATCCTTCTTTAACTCCACCCCCTTTCTCTTACATTTCCTATTTTACAAGCCGGAAGAGAAAATTGATGCCCCCAGCTCCAGTAAACAGTTTGTGAAATATGGTTGACCAGAGAAAGTAACTTTAACCCCAAATACCTCTGGATGCGCTAAAATTATTCCCTTCATGATTAGTTGCTGGAATTAATTGAATTGGGATGTTCACACAATACCCTGATCGCCTGTTGAGCTTATTGTGTGAACAAGGCCATGAAGTGCCACCAAACTTTATCAAGAGACTTTGGGAAATTGTCTAACCCAGGTTCCTTGAGATGGCCCTGTCTATCCTTAACAGGGAGTATACTGAAATGTCTAAGAATTGCCTGCCTTCCCCAATCTCTCCATTACCGTTATGAGGACCTTTTCTGTAGCTTCTCTGGGATTGGAACAATATGTACATTGTCCCTCCTTTTTGATCAAAAAGAAAGCAATACAACTTCATACTCTTAAACACTTACCATCTTCCACTTCCAGGAGAGCTTTGGCAAGGATGCTTCCTGCCACGCTAATGGCCTGGCACATGTAGTAGCCTGAATCTGAGGTCTGCACATCCACAATTGTCATCTCGCCACTTGGAGCTACAGAAAAGCGGCCGGTAGCTTGAGGGGACTGGCTGGGAAAAAGAAGAACCTGTAGCAATGGAGAAGAAAGAGGAAAATGCCCTATGAGGGGGATGGCTGGGAGCTATTACAGAATTCCAATATAATTTTCTTTTCACATCCTTCTTATGCTAATCCATCCTTTACTGAGACCGTTATGGGACCCACAAGAAATGAGAAGACCATCTCAAGAAGTACTGAAGCAATTGCATTTTAACAGATTTTTGACAGTGGACCTCCCTGTCTGAGACCTGTTCTTATTTGGGAATTACAAGGAGGCTGGTGCAAATTGAATTCCTACAGCAACATTTCCCCCTCTCCGGAGTAAACCAGAATTATAAATAAAACATAGACATACAGGAAACTGTATTGCATTTCAAAAGTAGTTTTAGAACAAATCAAGTTCTAGAATTATGGGGCAATCTTCACTTGTTCTCACTGCCTTTCATTTAATAAATCACCGTTTCTTGAGAATGGAGCCTACAAGGAGGTGTAGGTTATTTAAAACTGGAAGGGAAAGGTTTTACAAGTTCTTTGGAGACATGAAGACTGAGACAAGAGTTATTGAGGTTAAGACTCACTATGCCTCATTCCTGAGGTAGGAAATCATGACTCCTTAATATGTCTGAAGTGTTCTACAATGCTTAGGCATGTGACACAGTCTTTATTAGTCTCTTCCACTCACACTGTTGCCTACACAGAGCAAACAGTCCTAAACATGTCAAGTTAGACAACTTTGCAGACAAATGGTCTGCCTTCAGAGGCTTCCCATTAATGATCCTACCAAACTACCTGGTTTTGACCGGCCTGGCATTGTCTGAACAAAACTGAACTGAATTAGATGTGATACTGGGGGAAAAAGTGCCTCTGCCCTGTATCCGTGGGGATAGAAAGTTTCCCCTCGTTGTGATTGTGGTGCTGATATGAAAACTATTACACATATTGTACAAGATGGTCCACGACATGTGTTCTCTGGTTCCCTAGAAAAGGGGTAGGCAACCTTGGCTCTTTTATGACTCGTGGACTTCAACTCCCAGAATTCCTGAGCCACCACGGATCAGCTTGGAAACTCTCCCTTTCCCCTCAGCATGGCTGGCTCAGGAATTCTGGGAGTTGAAGTCCACGAGTCATAAAAGAGCCAAGGTTGCCTGCCTACCCCTGCCCTAGAAGATCTGCACAAAGCAATATCAGAGGCGATCTCCTGGATAGCTGAATTGGGCATCCAGTTATGAGGCCACCCCCATTAGAAGCTTTTGTATACACAGGGAGTCCCCCGACTTAGAACAGTTTGTTTTCATGACTGTTCAAAGTTACAACGGCACTGGAAAAAGTGACAGATGACCATTTTTCCAGACTTATGACCGTTGTAGCATCTCCACGGCCACACGACTCCTTGGCAACTGACTCCTATTTATGAAACTTGCAATGTCCCAGGATCGCATGACCTCCCCCTTTTGCGACCTTCTGACAAGCCAAGCCGGATTCGCGTAACGGTCGTGTGACTAACTTCAAAACTGCGGGGATTCACCTAACCACTGTGGCAAGAAAACTTGTAAAATGGGGACGAAAGTCTCACTTAACAACTGTCTCACTTGAGCCACATAAATTTGGGGGGCTCAGTCTGTGGTTGTACATTGAGGACTACCTGTAAACTACGCGGATGGTGTGCCTACGCTTATTGCTTTCCTGTCACGTTCTCATCGTATGCTAAATAAAATAAAATAAAATAATAAAATAAAATAATAAAATAAATAAAATAAATAATTAAAAAAGGCTTCCCAACCATGGCTGCTCCCGTAACTTAGGGAAGAGCTAAGCCTACCCATTCTCTCTATGGGGCAGAAAAAAAAGAGTCCATGGGATCAGTTTTCTGCCAGGGATTCTAACTCTGAACTCACCAAAGGATCTCTAAGACACCCCCCCCAAAGAAATCCCCCGCCTGCTAAAATGCTATGATTCTGTGAATATGACATCTGTTTCACTGAATGGAGTTTGGCCCTTGCTCTAGAGCAGGGGTATCAAACTGCCGGCCGGCGGGCCGGATGCGTCATGGCGAAACCGCGCCCACCCCATTGCTGGCAAGAGCAAAAAAAAAAGTCGAGATTCGTCGCAACACGTCAGGTGATGTTGCGAGTTTGACAGCCCTGCTCTAGAGCGAATGATTCACTCCCCTCCCCAATGGCACTAGGACTCCTTGCTTCCCCTTCCCCCTTCCTTTCTATCACGGATCCTCTTAGGATGCATGTAATTGACACAGTAATAGCTCAGTGCTATTTAAAGGCATCTTAGAAACCCCAATTGTTCATTCCAAGAGACTGGCTCTCCAGAGAGGAGTCTTATCCCATACATCTGGATGACACAAGCAGCTTTAGCTTGTAAGGCAAAATCTTGGCTCCTGTGGGCAGCCCGATAGAAAAAACAACAGCATCCTCGGAATTATAAAGCCTATTTTTTTCTCAAATCCTCTCCTTCATTTATTTTCACCTAAAATCTGGGAGATATCAATCCAGGTAAAAACTCACTGAACGAAGAGAACTGCGACACCGCGTTTTTACCAAAATGGAAAGGATGCAGTAGCTATTATGACATTCTGTAAGCTCCTATGGCTAAATAGCCTATATTTCGAAAAACTGAATTATCATTTTGCCCTGTTTTCTAATATAAGTACGTAGCTTGATGACCTGAGAATCAGTGAGCAAATTCTCCAAAAACGCGCACCTGCATAAGACAGTGCTATTTACATCTCCAGATTGTCAACAATCTGGATGCCAAAAGAAATGGAAAAGACATTCAAATCCTTTTTAAAAATTAGTATGTAGAAGATTGTAGACTAGAAGACAGCTGGTTGCGACATGGTCTGCTGACATGGGTTTGCGATTCCCAATGTTTAATACAGCAAGTACAATTACAAGCATCCACTGCAAATGTAATTTGTGACAAACCAAACATGGTAAATACAAGTGTGATTTAATGCGCTGCCTAATCCGATCCTGGGGTAAAGGCTGGTTTCTACAATTTTTTTTATAGGACATCCCAGAATATGGCTCAAGGTGTACAGAAGGTGAATGGTTTTGGCTAAAATCACCCCACCTTCCTCTATTTTACACTAGTGAAAGTTGGGATTCTAGACCACATAGATCCTTTAATCTAGAGTGGATATTTCTGCTACAAAACGTCTGCCTACAAAACACTTCTATAGTCCTTAGGTCATGTACAAACCATCTTCATTGTCTGTATTTCCATAAAGAAACAAAGAGGGGAGACATGATAGCAGTGTTCCAATATCTCAGGGGCTGCCATAAAGAAGAGGGAGTCAAGCTATTTTCCAAGGCGCCTGAAGGCAGGACAAGAAGCAACCAGTGGAGAGAGCAACCTAGAACTAAGGAGAAACTTCCTGACAGTGAGAACAATTAACCAGTGGAACAACCTGCCTCCAGAAGCGGTGAATGCTCCAACACTGGAAGTTTTTAAGAAGAGACTGGACAACCATTTGTCCGAAATGGTATAGGGTTTCCTGCCTGAGCAGGAGGTTGGACTAGATGATCTTCAAGGTCCCTTCCAACTTTACTATTATTATCATCATCATCATCATCATCATCATCATCATCATCATCATCATCATCATCATCATCATCATCATCATCATCATCATCTAATGGGAAAATACTTCCCATAATGGAAAAATACTGCTGACTTTAGAGTCAAGACAAGAAATCATTTTTTCCTCAAGGACCATCTTCATCAGGGATAGCCTCTCATGCATTGAAGCTGGCCAATATTAGAGACGAAATTGATCAGTTTGCAACCCTCTAGGAATTCATAACACTTTAACCTCCTCTCTCTCTATGACACTCCATCTCTGCTGGCAGCATGAGATTGGGCAAAATATGAAATTAAACCAAGAACTGACTCTAGTACTTTTCCCATTGCATTGCATCTTAGTTCTGTATGGAAGTCTATCCGTGGTCATGGAAGTTCATTGGATAACTTTAGGCGAGTCGTTATTTATCAGTCTAATTTTCCCAACAGAGGAACTGTGAACTGAGAGAACCAATTGCTAACTTGAGCCACAGGGAGAAATCGGAGGAATAAATCTAATAAGCCATACAACCAGGAGGTTCTGGGGGGCTAAGTGGGGGGGGGTACAGTCTTAGTCATCCCAGCTGCCAAAAGGGCAACTGCAGGTTTGTCATTTCCCATCCCATTTTCCTGTTTTTTTGTTTTTCATCCAGTTGTACTCAGGATTAGCACCTCCACAGAAAGGTTAGAAGATTATACGAATCTTTATTACGCCCTGTGTAATCACAGGGGGATTAAAACTGAAAAAACTACAGGAATCAATTGTCTACAGAGGCCCATTTTCATAAACCCTTTCTAAACTTTTAACTTTATCACAGGTATTACAAAGGGCATTTAACCTTCAGACAGTTTGCACTGCCCTGGGAGCAGAGTTAGTTAACTAATTTACTCCCCCAAAACAAGTTGGGTCAATTGGCTGTATTTTGAAGCTTGCACAGCTCTCTGCCCCTCTCCATGATCCTGTTGAATATAGCAATAGCACTTAGACTTATATACCGCTTCACAGTGCTTTACAGTCCTCTCTAAGCGGTTTACAGAGTCAGCATATTGCCCCCCCAACAATCTGGGTTCTCATTTTACCAACCTCAGAAGGGTGGAAGGCTGAGTTAACCTTGTGCCAGTGAGAATCGAACTGCTGGCAGCCGGCAGTCAGCAGAAGTAGCCTGCAGTACTGCATTCTAAACACTGCACCACCACGTCATGATGTGAGAATAGGGTCAAAATACAAACTACATGCACACTCTCTCACACTTATGTGCCTGTGAACTTACCTGACTCCCTTCCTTCTGCCAGAACACAGCTGGTGGTGGATTTCCTTTGGTCTCACACTGGAAGGTCACAGTGCGGCCTTGGATCACAATCTGGTCCCGTGGACGGGTCACTAACTGAGGTGGGACTATAGACAAAAAAAAAGAGATGAAAGAAAGATGATATCCTGGATCAGTCAGACCAACAGCTCTTTAGCAATTTGCATTTAAAGGCTAACAAGGTAAAAAGCCCTGAGGGATGGGGTGGGGGTGAGGATAAAGGAGAGAGGGAGCCTTTTTTGCTTAGGAACATTGAAAGCTCCCTTATATCAAATCCAACCCCTGGGTCATCGCCGACCTACACAGATTTGCTCAGTGTAAACATTCACCCCCAAAGTCCTCCAGATGTGCTGGAGGGACAATTGCAGAATTCTTCCAGAGCTATAGTCTCAATAGAGTCCGATCCAGGCTACAGTCTTTTTCCAGTTCTATCAAGAAATGCTGAGAATTGAAGCCCGGACTTCATTTTTTGTGACTCCTTGGCTTCACCCAGAACCACCCTCCTTTGACATGGGAACTCAGTATTCTGGGAATGTGTCCTGGTTAATCCCTCTCTCCATTTTGCCCATTCCGGATAATCCTAAAAGAGAAGGATCAATGGTCTCGGCAGTTCCCAAAGTAGCCAGCTTCACAGTTGGGGTAACTCAGAAGAACAGCTTTTACAAGAGAAGAAAAGAGGGCGATTCAAAGCATTGGGAGGTGCCAAAGACAATTTCAAGAAGAAGAAGGAAAAAAAAAGACCCCAAACAAAGGAGAACAGGTTTTTTTTTTAGAGCGAGCCCTGAGATTTTCTCTTTTTTAAAAAAAATAAAATAAAATATCACCCAATACATGCATGCGAAGAATATCAATTTGCAATGGAAGAAGGCATTTAAGAAGTCTGAGGGAGGCCACAAAAGGAACAAGTCAGCTAAATCAACCACCCAACCATGAATAATGTCTCGGATGTAAATTCCTCTCTTTCTGAGCACTTCTGGCTTTTTGAAAAGCTTCCCCCCCCTCCCATCTCAGCTCTCAATGCAAGACAAATGACAGTCAGGTTTTACAAATGCTAATCACTTGCCTTATCACCTCTCTTCCCTTCCCGCTCTTCTATCGAGAAAATGAAGAAGACGAGAAAAGGAAGAAGACAGAATGTTCCTAGCCCCTCTTGCAGAACTGGTAAAGCATTTATAGGGCATTAGGTGCTGTTGAAAACAACAACAACAACAACACTTTCAGGTGTGCCATTGTCATGCGAAGCTCTGCAAGCCTCTCCTTAATTAAGTTATAGCTTGCTAGGTTACCCACATGCTAACCAGGAGAGATGTATGAGCCTAAGAGAAACGGTGGGGCTGGCTGGCGTGCTTCCCTCCTTGTCCCTTGGACAACTTCCATAGAAAGAAAAGAGGGGTGGGAGGGAAAACCCTGCTGATTGTTAATAGTTATTGATTGACAGGAGAAATGTTTGGTTGGGAGGTAGAATGGAATACGTGCAGATAGAATTTAAATGGGAAGTTAGTGCTGAAGGGCTGGATGGCTTTCATCTCTTACACCGGGTTTCCTTAAAAACTAACCCTTGTGTTGGGGTTGATACTAGGCAAGAAAAGAGAAGGGCTATTACTACGTTTCAGAAACAATGATGTAAGTGACAATAGGGATCAAAAGGCTGCCCAATCAAAGAAATGAGCATCTGAAGAAACATGATATCAATTCATCCTATACCAGTGATGGCGAACCTTTTAGAGACCGAGTGCCCAAATTGCAACCCAAAACCCACTTATTTATCGCCAGGTGCCGGGTGGGCGTGGCCCAATGGGTGGGCGTGGTTGTGGTGGTCATGTTTGATTGGGTGGGTATGGCCAAGGTGGGCATGATCACCTCAATGTTGCTCATGGGGAGGGACACCTGTGGGGGCCGGGCAGGGTTGGGGAGATCCAGGGAGTCTCTGGCAGGTGGGGCAGTGGGCAGGAAGCTCGTCCTGTGGGGTGAGGTGAGGCGAGGCGAGGCAGGGCGGGAGTGCCATTGTCACAGGGCAAGGTGAGGCAGGGGCCTGGGCGGCTGCTGCCTGACACCATCGGCCCCTGCACACAGAGGCCAGTGAGCGCATGGGTGCTGGGATGCATCCAGCCATGTGGGACCTTGGCGAGTTAGTGGGTGGCTGGTTGAAGAGGGATGGTTGCCATTTCCGGGGCATGGCAAGCGTGCCCACAGAGAGGGCTCTGAGTGCCGCCTCTGGCACGCGTGCCATAGGTTCGCCACCACTGTCCTATACTGAAATAGTCTATTGCAATTCCCTTTCGGAACGCGTGTTGCCAACATAGCCAGATGATTAGCAGAGATTTGGCCCTTGGGGTGACAGCATCCTGCTTTAAGCATCCTCTCCAAAAAAGCTTGCCTATTACTTAGTTATTGTTACAGCCAAAGTAGGACTAGTTGTATGTTCTCGTCCCCTGATAGCCGCCATCAGCATGGCCAATGGAAAGAAATTATGGGAAGTCTAATTCAGCATAGAAAGAGGACAACTCTTTGCCTACTGTATAATATAATATATAATATAATATCAGAGGACATCAAAGAAAAATCTTTTTTTTTTCTCCAGTCTCTAGGTTAAGCTAAGAGCTCAAGTCGGAAACAGTCTGTTTCATCATAATAAACTAAATTTGATCTGATTTTAATTTAAATGGAATTAAATACAATCCTTATTCAAACACTATGTTTAACTGGGTCATGCTTGGTGTTAATGTGGAGTCCTTGATGCTCTCTGAACTCAATCATTTTCTTGTAGACGTTTCATTAACCAACAAGGTAACATGATCAAATTATCAGCATGAGAATCATCGTATGTTACCTAGCTGGGCAATGACATGTCTGCAGGTAAACAACCAAGTTCGGAGAGCATCAAAGATTCCACAATTCAACGATGAGCTACAAATATTCCCTTCCATTGATGTTAATACCATACCATAATCTAATCTGATAGAGTTGTTTGGAGTTAAACCCACTTCTTTCAATCCTATGTAAAGTGGAAATAGGGACCTTTATTTTATCCTCTCTTGTGTTGCAGGCAAAAATAATTCTACTTTTTCCAGTCCCACAGTCCTATGTGTGTGTGTGTGAGAGAGAGAGGGAGAAGTAGAAGAAGGGAAGGACAGAGAGATACAGAAAGATGGTGGGATCGGTGTATGTCCCTCAACACCGACCCAGGATGGGATGACTGCAAATGGTTTTCCCGTTTTGTTGTCTGGAAATTTTTTTTAAAAAGGGGGTGGGTGGGACTTACAACTTCTCAGTCTCCTTTGTGGTGACCAGGACACCATCAAAAAGGGCTGCTTCCCATTGGACAAAAAGGGGCATTGTTTCCAGGATGGCCATTCCATAGATCAGCCATGTTGTCTCTGAACACGGCCATAAAAATGTCCTTCTTCCGAACGTATTTAATAATAGTCTCTGTCAGATTTAGAGTGAGGACTCAAGAGCAAATTTCTTATTCTATCATCATGCTCATGCATTGGGGGTGTCCATTCGACTCTGGGGCACAGTTGTATGCCCTTCTTCTAGATGTAACAAAACAGGGAGAAAAATAGTAGGGAATAGTCAAAGAGAATTCTACAAAAGCTATTCAGGTTCAGTGGTAATGAAGCTCACACCAATCATATTTTTCTTTTACTATCACCCACTCTTTAAAAAAAAAGCATTAAAAATGCAGTATTCCTTACTAATTGCCAGTTGTTTTGACATCTCATTCCACAAAACTGGGATAGGAAAAATTATAGTTCGAAGTTGCCCGCTTAAGATTTTATGAGCGCCTGGGGGCACTCAGGTGTTTGGGATATTTCCTGTCTTGATTTTATCATCCTGACATCTGAATGCATGGAGGGATCATGGCAGGTAACCTAATCGCCCCTCAACCATCAAAAGCCTGGGGTCAAATCCTACCGATGCAACAGTCTGCTGTTTTTTTATAACTTGAGCCTCTGGGTTATATTTCGCTCCTCAGAGCATTGAGAAGCAGCCTCTTGTCTTGAGGATCGTAAATCTTGGAGGAGAGGCTGGGTGGTAACACAAAGGACGCAATGGCATTTCGTGGAAGGTCAGCCTTTGTCCCCACAACCAATTCTCAAGCAATCAATGGGCGAGGATGTGTTTGTGAAACTAGGATGACCTTTTCTATTGGTAGCTTAAGAGTCCTTCTGTTGGCACAGCAGAAACCAGCAATCTCAGGATACTGCAACCAGGGGTGGCTGACTGGTCAAGGGCCATTTGCTCCAACATGTGCCTGGATGCAAGTTAGGGGACCTCTGACCTTTCAGAGCAAGAGCTGGCTGGTGCCACCTGCTTTATAATCAAATAAAAATGCAAATGGAAGAGAAGGGGGGGGACAGCTTTTGTTAATTTGTCTCTTTGGTTAATAATTGCTGGGAAAGCCCCTTCCCAAATTATAAATGCAGCCAGACGCCCCAGTTACTTCAAAGACCAGTCAAAGCTGGATGATGGAAAGGATTTGGTGACTCAGGAAATTCATCAGTTGCCCCCCAGCACTGCTCTGCCTTGTCTTTTTTTCTTTTCTTTTTTTTTTGGATACTTCCTTGCTTCAAAGGGGAAAGATAAAACAAGGGCAAGATTGGATTGGTATGCCTGAGGAAACGTTGCTGTTACCCACAAATCCAGCATGAAGATAAGAGTTGATGGCAAAACAAGCGCTCCCCCCACCCTTCCTGCTCTCTCCATCCCCAAGGCAGGAAATTGACTTGCCTTGCTGGATGCACAGCCAAGGATGGAGGGGGGAGGGGCAGTGCTCTTCCAGCATTTTTCCGTTCACCTTTGGGCTTTCTTATCTACTCAGCTACAAGGACGCCTGCTCTTTGTTGTAGGCTGATTTATTAGCGCCAAACAACAGGCTTCTGATGAGGAAGCTTGCTAACCAGCATCCAAGCTCTCGGAAGCAACAAAAGACTCTTGTTTTTAACTTAGCTTGTTAGGGGTCTGCAAACCCGAGATACATCAGAGGCTGGCTGGCAGGCCCATCTTAAGCCCGAATGCAACAGTTTCATTTGAGAGCAAACACATCTTTCTTTCCTTGTGCAAATTCACCAAAGGAATTTTTCACAGCCTCATAGGGCCCTTTCTCAGGCAAGTGTGTAGATTCTGAGGAAAATCGAATTGTGCAATAAAAACAACCATTTTTACAAGGCTCTCGGTAAGCAAGCTCCTGTCTTGAGGGATTTACAATCTAATATTCAAACGGGGAGGAGAAAAAGAGGGAAGGAAGGAAGGAAGGAAGGAAGGAAGGAAGGAAGGAAGGAAGGAAGGAAGGAAGGAAGGAAGGAAGGAAGGAAGGTGTTATTAGGACTATAGGATAGGAACAACCTTGTTCTCTTGACCTCACACTGATATTTTTTGCCTTCTCCGAAGACTCAAGACATGAAATGAAAGGCTGATTCAGGATGGAATATCCATCTGTGGAAGCTCACCCGTGCTATACCGTATTAAAAAGCCACTGAAATGGATTGGCTAACTTCTTTTTTTCTTTTAACTATCAACCCTGCTGGGAGAACCTTTTGTTGAAATCCAATCTGTAAACTTTCTTAATAAATATGCTTCATGAAAATACCTTGGAGGGAAGAACTGCGTAAGAGAGGCAGTGTTATTCAGTTCCAGACATAAATTGGTAGCTGCAATGTATAACTGGAAAATATTATGAGAAGACGTCTAAGTTTGAAAACTGTGTTGAATTCCCTGTATGCATATTAATCTTTTAAGCTGCTTGTACAACATGCTAAGCCATAGGGCTGTTGAACGAACGTATGCATATTACCTCATAAGCCCTGTCAATCATCTGTTGATACTTAGCCAAAGTCATTGGCTTATTTTGAAACTTAGAGCAGTCACTATTCTAAAAACTATGACTCGTTGTTCATGATAAATGCTATCTTCTATACATTCCAAATGCTGGTTGATCTTGGCTTGCTGACATGTTAGGTCTACTTAAAGAACATAATATGAGGAAAGAATATATGTTTGCTTATGTGCATGAATCTCCTTTTCTAACTTATTTATAAGAAGAGCTTGCAATGCAAAAAATATATATCAGGCTAGTGTTTTTTTAGATTTTGCAACTTTATGTTGCATGCAGTAGAGTTGAAGTTCACACATTTCAAAGCATGCTGGCTGGGGAATTCTGGGAACTGAAGTCCATACAACTTAAAGTGTGCTTGGTATGGAATTCTAGGAGTTGAAATCTATGCATCTCAAAGCAGGTGGCTGGGGAATTCTGAGAACTGAAGTCTGTGCATCTTAAATCAAGTTGTGTTGGGAATTGAAGTCCACACATCTTAGAGTTGCCAAGTTTGAAAAACACAGGAAGAGAAAAGTTTGGCGGTATGTTAAGACCCCTCCTTAAAAGCAATTGTTGAAACATAAATGTTAGCCTTGCAGGAAATTGAGAGCAGGAAATGTAGTTAGCAGGCAAAAGAGAATAAAGGAGAATCTTGTGATGAATCTTGTTACATTGAAGAATAAAAATATAAGCTGGAAACTTCCCTTGGTGCCTTCTCTCTTAAATCAATTGCCCTGGCATATCCTAATCAATGGCACCTTGTTGTCCTAATTGCTTTCTAGTTTTCTTTTAACAATAACCCATAGAAAACTTAGAATGGTTTGTCCAGTTTTTTTTACCAGAGTTTTCAAAGTCTTTATCTGAGTTTACCTGACAAGTCAGATAAAAGTGAGACAGTGGAAGGTAGCAGTCACATCCTCCTTCAATTGTTACCTGTTCAAACCCACACATCCCTATTAATGCCAAAATGCCTTAGCAGATAATGCAGTTGACATCATAGGCAACCTCGGTGATCACCTATTTCATATCAGTCCTGATTTGCTGGCTATGGAAATATCTAAGAAGATATGCTAATATTCAGTGAAGATTGAGTAGTATTATTGTTAGCATTGGATCAGCTTAATGCATGTGATTGTTTAGCAATGCAGTTATTGCTTGCTTTGGAAGCAAGTTTGTTTTGTGGATTCTATTTCTGTACTTTCTCTCTGAAGGGAAACATCTGCCTCCACTCTTTTGCTTCTTTGCAAGCTAGGATTTTAATACTTGTATCATTGCTGGGAACCAGTAGTCCTCTTTGTTCCATCTTCCATAAGAAGAAACCATTCCATGTTCTTTATTTTTAAACCCCCAAACCACAAACTTTAAGAAGCAGAATAATGAAAATATGATCCAGGTGAGGTTAGGGTTGAACTCTGGCATGCCAAAGAAATGAAGGAACTGTGATTGTAATATTATACTCGCTTACTTGAATATCTCCATGAAATCATGGGATTACTCACCGAGTAGATATATAATTGATCGCATGACCAGGATATGATTTTATGTGTATTTACCCAGATGACACACATACAATGAGACTATGTCTCCTCTATGTTTAGAAGACACTTTTAAAAGAATATGTCCTAGATCAGGGGTGTCAAACTGCCGGCCTGTGGGCCGGTTGCATCAAGCAGAGGCCGCGTCCACCCCAGCTCCAGCAATGCAAAAAAAGTTGCGATACGTTGCGACATGTCACGTGACGTGGTGAGTTTGACCCCGATGTCCTAGATTATACCCACAATATTATATTTTCTAATTTGCTTCAAAGATTATGACTCATTTAGTTCATTTTCACAGCAGGAAAAATAGTTTAGAGTCCACCCCGTCCTTTATAAAAATAAATCCATTCCCACGGTGGCTTGAAAGAAAGAAAGAAAGAAAAAAGCATGCAAAAACCTGATTCATGTACCCTAACCCACACCAGCATGCAGCAATGATATGTGATGAAATGAATACTTACAGAATGGGCCAACTGGACCAAAGAGAACATATGAGAAAAACAAAAATAAAAAAAAAGTATGAGATGCGTTTGGTTAAATAAGGCGGACATGAATGCTTAGAGAATTGGAGGATCAAGGTATTAGAGGCCAAAGGTGCACCCATCTAGTTGCCAGTTCAGTAGAAGGTCTTTGATTCAGTTCACCTACAAAGCTCTTGAGAACTTGGCTCTTCTCTACCTTTAGGGCCATTTGCTCCAGGGAGGAATCTTTTCATCCAATACCATCTAATGAGAAAGGTAGGGTGGGAATCCCACCCATGAGAGATTAAGGGGACTGGGAGCCACAAGCTGGCCTTCCCCTACTTTGTAAAATACTTTGGCTACCAAAATCAAGATGGCGCCCATTTGGTCATTGAAGAATGGGGCAAAAACAATCCCTTTCTGCGTGGCCTCTAGACCTCAGTAGTTGTGGTGGAATCAGGTGTTGAGATGGAGGAGGAAGGGAGGGAGGGGCTCTTTCCCAAGAAGCTAAGGAGCAAATCAGCCTTGAGTCCTTGGCAGAAACAAGCCCAGAAGGGATCCTCCTTAAACCTTCACAGCATTGATCTGATCATTACGGCAGAGATGCTTTAATCTGCTTTAAGATTCCTGTCTGTGGGCGAGCAGCAATAAAGAAACCACTCTGAGTAATTCATCCTGTCTTTCTTGGTTCCTTGTGCTGACATTAATCTTACCAGACCAAACACACTCTGCATAACTATCAGATCAATCCTGTGATTTAAATTTAGGGAGGATCTCTTCTGGGCCTCTTTCTGCAAACCATGGACTTGAGGGTGATTTGTCTCTTAGCTCTTTGGGAAAGAGCCCCTCCATCTCAGCATCAGATTCCACCACAGTAGTTGTCCACAGCAGAGCAAGCTACATATGCGTGTTTTTTTTATTATGCTCTGTATGTTTTGATATTGTAAGCTAAGCATACAAATCGTTGCAATAAATAAGAAAGTACAGATGCACTCAAAACATTTTAAGGTCAAGGTGTCCCTTCTTCTTGGTGATATGCAGACCTTGAGACTCTCCTCCTAATATTACAAGGCTTACCTCTTTAGGGTGAGTTTTAGAGGTCGGACTTATTACTAAGAAAAAGTGCTGACTCTTTAGTTTCAATTTCAACCTTTAGCAACTGGCCAGGGATTTTATCGTGGGTAAATTTCAAAGGATTAGTTTGTTTTTTTAATCAAACGTTGGCTTGCTTCTGTTAAACGAGTACTGCAAACAGTGTGACAGAAAGCAATTTTCTAGGTAGCTGCAAATTTCTTTAAAGCAGTGTTTCTCAACCTTGACAATTTTAAGGCATGTGGACTTCAACTCCCAGAATTCCACAGCCAGCAATGCTGGCTGTGGAATTCTGGGAGTTGAAGTCCACATGCCTTAAAATTGTCAAGGTTGAGAAACACTGCTTTAAAGAAAATGTAGAGGCAATCTTTTTATGACTGGGCTACCCTCTATGGATGTGTTTTCCCAGCTGCTCTAAGGGACATTCCAGTGATAAGGAGATGTTTTAGGAGGAGACAAGCCCAGAATATTTAATTCCTTTCCCCATTTTCTTTTTCATAAAGCAAACTTTACTTTGTGTTTATCAGAAGCTGAACGCAACTGTTTAAATTCTTTTTTTAAAAAACCTGGAAACTTCTAACCTTGTTATTTTGCAGTTGATTGTCAAATTATAGGAGCATAATCATAAAGCAGCTCTATGGTTTGCAAAATAACCAAAAGAGAGCAAGAGAGAGAGGGAGCTGAGGTGGGGGGGAGGAAACAATACAGAAGTCTTCAACTTACAACCACAATTGAGCTTGCAATTTTAGTTGTACGTCGTGACAGTCGTAAAGCAGGTCACCATACGACTGTGCCTGATTTGATGACCTTTTTTTTTTTTTTGCAGTAATAATTAAGTGAATTCAGCAGTTGTTAAGTGGATCCATTGTTTGCCAGGGGGCATTTTTACCGGAAAATGGAAGCAAACACTGTTTAACGAAGAGAAGGACAAGGGGGGACATGATAGCAGTCTTCCAATATCTCAGGGGCTGCCCCAAAGAAGAGGTAGTCAGGCTATTCTCCAAGGCGCCTGAAGGCAGGACGAGAAGCAACGGGTGGAAGCTAACCAAAGAGAGAAGCAACCTAGAACTAAGGAGAAACTTCCTGACAGTTAGAACAATTAACCAGTGGAACAACCTGCCTCCAGAAGCGGTGAATGCTCCAACACTGGAAGTTTTAAAGAAGAGACTGGACAGCCATTTGTCTGAAATGGTATAGGGTTTCCTGCCTGAGCAGGGGGTTGGACTAGATGACCTCCAAGGTCCCTTCCAACTATTATTATTAATATTAATATTATTATTATTATTATTACTATTACTATTACTACTACTACTACTACTACTATTATTATTATTATTATTATTATTATTATTATTATTAAAGTCCAGTTGCCTCCCAAAAAACGCACCTTTGGGATAGCTTTTTCAGGGTCGGGCTTAACTTTCAATGGTTGCGAAGCAACCAGGCATACGTTTAGCACTATCTGCATATAATTTATATTGAAGGGAAGGGGGAAAGGGGGGGAGCTGTACAAGAAACATATGCAACATGTTCCTTGATCCCCTTCTGGAACTGTCATGAATTGGATGCTTTCCGGGAGTTTGGACTAATACATTGATTGTTCTGAGTATAGTTTGGAAGCTCTGGTCCCAGGTATTTGGAGTGCATGTGAACACTCGTTCCTGCTTTACAAACTTTCTGTTCTGATCAACCCTTGATACCTGCCTTGGTTGATCAGAACTGCTAGCCATCCACAAAGCTGCTTTGGCTACAGGGACAGCATGATCCACATCCATGTTGAACTTTTTTGACCGTAGCAGCCAGACTCTGCAGTCCACTCACACATACTTACCATGCACACTGAGGGATCCCGAAGCTTCAGATTTGCCCACGCTGTTTTCTGCCACACACGTATACGTCCCCTCATCCTCTGCATTCACTTGGCTGATGCGCAAGGTATTATCATTCTGGATCTCCGATCTTGGTTTGAAGGGGGAAAAAATAATATCAATGGCCAGGGTTAATTTCTGGAAGAAGCTACCGTGATATGGATTTACAGAACGCCCTTAACCATGATCCTGTATTTAGAAATCTTAACAGCTTGTTTCGGGTGACTTTCTTTTGTATATAAACTGAATAAATAAAGTATTAAGTATTAAAGCAAAATTCACCAATCTGCATTATAATTCGTTACAATGCCTGAATCTATCCCAAGAGTACCAAATTGCTGCATTCCAGACCATGTGTACAAAGATGGAAAGACACTGGAATACCCACAATGGAGGAATGGTAGGTGAAGATGACAGAATTTGCAGGTCTGGCAAACTTGATATGTTTCATTAGATAACTGTCAAGTGCCGAGGAAATCAGGAGATTCAGGCAGTTCAAATGAGTGTAAAGATTTATTGCAAACTTAAGCTCTCTACAAGAATCTGAGCTACTAATTGTCAAGTGAAATGAGCAGGAATTAAGAAAGCATTCAAAGTGGGCTGGACTTTGAATGCTCCAGGGGCAAAAAGAAACAAGGCCTCTTTAAGGAAAAGGTGGAAGAGGCAGGATCAGAAAAAGAAAAGGAGACAAGGTTGTCATGCAGGAATACCAGCTAATTTAAGGGCTAATCCACATGAAGCTCCATTTCCATCTGTCCTGTTTGGCATCATTCGCTCCCTAGAGATTAAAATGGATGATCTGAAACTTGAGGTGGCCACGAACAAGGAGTGTATATCGGAGATGGTGACCCTTTGAGAGTTGTATGCAATGAAATTTCATTTTGATGTACGCCGATTGGTGTACATTCAAACTGACAATAAAGTTGTTATTGTTATTACATAGATCTCTTCTGGGCATGCAGGGACTCATGACTCATGGCACATTTGCCCCCTCCCTCAGGCTCAGCATATTCATCTCCTACAATAACTAGACAATAGCTACATGTGCAAATGACTGGAAACCCTATATAGACTTTTTGCTGAAAACAGAAAAAAATATATTTGTAATGTATGGATTTGATGATTAGAAGGAGTAGATTATGCTATGATGTAACCTTAAAGAGGATAACATTCAAATGCATTTATAACTACAGTAAATCAATTTGAAACCATTTCTTTATATCTTGTCTTTCTTTTTTTCTTTTTCTCTTTCCTTTATTCTTTTCTTACCACTTTTCTCTGACTTTGCTTTATTATTATTTTTCCTTTACATGTTTTTATTCTGTAATTTTTTTCAATAATTTTTTTCAAAAAAGGATAACAGGCTGGGCTAGTAAGTTATCCCTCAAACCACTTTTAAATGAGGGGCTTCAGCATGTAAAACAAGGGCTTGTAGTAGAGGTAATACTAGATAGATAGATAGATAGATAGATAGATAGATAGATAGATAGATAGATAGATGGATGGATGGATGGATGGATGGATGGATGGATGGATGGATGGATGGATGGATGGATGGATGGATGGATGGATGGATAGATAGATAGATAGATAGATAGATAGATAGATAGATAGATAGATAGATAGATAGATAGATGATCCCAGAGCAGCTATCATTACAATAAACAGCCTAGTATCAAATTCATTTCTCAGCATATAAACATTTCATTTCCATTACACTCACATTTTAAACTCATTACAGAAGTGACAGCATCAGTCAATATAACACAATATCCTTTAGGAGGTTGACTCTCTGAATGTCTTCTCCTACCACCACAGAAAAACTGTGAAGGTCTCCTGAGGCCTCAAGAGCTCTAAATTTAAAAATAAAAAACCCTGGTTCTGTCTGCCAAGTTGTTCTTTTTTTTTTTTTTCAGGAGCAAAATATTCTCTCAGCAGTAGAACAAACCTTTATTATTGGAGTTGTTCTGGAACTGATCTTACCCTAAGCAAAATGCTTGCAGAAAAGACAACTAAATCTTCCCAGATTGACAGAAGTAGAGCGCTAAAGTATTTGATGTTTGGAGAACATGACTTTTGTATTTTGGACAATGAACTTCTCTCATCTTTTTGTACTTGAGAATTCTTTCTCTGTTTCCTTTCTCTGGGACCTTCTAAAAACAATGGTTTGCATTTACAGTGACTGCAGCTACCAACTGTTCTTACAGTTCTAGGAATGATTGTCATTGACTGGACTTATTCCTCAAGGTCTCAGCCCAGTTTATTCCTAAAACCCAATTTATCAAAGATCATTTGAAGTAAATACCAGATATTGAATTGTGGACTTTATGAATGTACAACCCAACTCTATACAGCTTCTTCCAAGCTAGAACTCTGCAGGTCAGTTCTGGAAGACTAGCTCCACGCCAGGTCTGGTACGTACAAAGGATGGCCTCTTCTACTAAGCAACTGGATGTGCTTCTACCGGAAGAAGCACGTTCTACTAGATGTGCTTCTTCTTGTACATGAGAGCTACATGCTCCACTGCTTCCAGGAATAATGGAAAAAAAAATAAGGCTAGAGAGCAAATTCTGCACAATTATTCTTATTAATGAATCATCTTCCTTTGAATTCGTGGCTGCGTGAAAAATCAAGTTATCTCTATATTGTGTTATTTGTATTAATCACATTCAGTGACTTTCTATGTTCCTATATATGGAGCCTATTCTTCCTTCTCATCATTAAATTTATTCTCCATTCCCCATTTTCAAAGATGTGCTCCGTCTTCTTATTAGTGCATTCAGAAGGGGAAAAATAGATTCCTTTAACTGTACAGCAACTAGTGCAATTGCCCGTAATGATATTTACTGTCAACTCTGTTGTGCCTCATGCCTGATTATCCAGGGGATTAAGCTCTTTGTCACCCTGGAATCAAGACAAGGATATCTGAACAATGGTCCCATTTCAACACTAACACTTTGACAGTAATCGACTGACCTTTTCAAACTCTGCACCATGGCAAAAGGAGCCTTCCTTTGAATCAGCAAAGGGTTGTCAGCCATTATTGCTACTGCTTGTCGTTTCTTGCACTTGTCATTTTAACATGCAAAGGAGCTGATGGCCCTCTCCTTTTACAACTGGGGAAACGAAGCACGCCGAAGCTATTTGATAAGCGCCAACTGCTGCAATCCTTGCAATTTATCCTGCAATTTTTTTCTATCGATTCCTATTCAAGATTTGATGAATTTGCTTCTAATTTTTTTAAAGAAAGGGGGGGGGAAAGTCGTTGAATAATTCTAGTTGAAGGCGTTCCTAAAGTTTGCTTAGTTACATGGCGCTCATAGGTATTCATCAGGATCCTCTTGTTCGTTGTATAATCTTTCCTCCAGCAGCTCACAGCCTCCCTGATTTCTCCCATTAAACTCCCAGGAGCCTTGTTAGGGAATTCTTCCTATATCTTTTTGAGTTTGGGAAGTGCAGACTTTCAAGGTAGTTCATACACGAAGCACAAACCATGAATACTAATGCTACCTTTAATGTCAGATAAAGTACAATAACAGAATCTTGCAAGTCTGAGCACATTTCTCCCTTCCTTTACTTTTTATTTTCCAGGAAACTAGGATGGGTTCCTTTCGAAATGCTTCCCACAGCCTTTTACCTCTTTTGGGCTGAGATAACTTTACAGGACACGTGGCTAGTTTGCAGTTCTTTCTCATGTTTCCCATGCTCATTCCCACGTAACGTTACATCCAGCCAGGTAGGCTTTGAATGACAGAAAGACTGATAACAAAGCAAAACAAACAGCACAAGACCCATCCCCTATTCCCAATGATCAGCTCTGCTCAAAAAGCCATCAACAGAAAACAGAAATCAGAAAAGCTCAAACAGTGGGACAATACGGTAGAAAAACAGTAAGCTCTTTTGCTGGGGGGGGGGGGAATGACAAGACAGATTTCAGCACAGAAAGCGATAAACAACATTTACACACCATTTAAAAGAGACAACCAAAAAGCTAAAAAGGAAACAAAAAAAGCCCCAGACATCCTCTCTAGCAATCAATACCCACATAAACAGGGATTGACATCAGGATTAATACCAGACCAGCAATCCAGCAGTAAACAATACCCCAATCAAGAAAATACCAGAAGAAGAAAACAACACTTCTACCAACACTAACAGGACAAACCATTGTATATAAAGAGAGAACAAACCCCATACCCTTCTAGCACTGAAGATATTACTTACTTGGGAAATGAAACATCTGCAAGAAAACAACAAGCTCAAAGGGAACAAGGACTCCACAGTTCAACCTGCCTGAGCAGTGGGTTTCCTTCCTGAGCAGTGGGTTGGACTAGAAAACCTCAAAGGTTTCTTCCAACTCTGTTATTCTACTCTACTCTACTCTACTCTACTCTACTCTACTCTGCTCTGCTCTGCTCTGCTCTGCTCAGCTCAGCTCAGCTCAGCTCTGCTCTGCTCTTATTCTATTCTATTCTATTCTATTCTATTCTATTCTATTCTATTCTACTCTACTCTACTCTTATTCTATTCTATTGTTCTGTTCTATTCTATTCTGTTCTGTTCTGTTCTATTCTATTCTACTCTTATTCTATTCTATTCTATTCTATTGTTCTGTTCTATTCTGTTCTATTCTACTCTACTCTTATTCTATTCTATTGTTCTGTTCTATTCTGTTCTATTCTGTTTTATTCTATTCTATTCTATTCTATTCTATTCTATTCTACTCTTATCTATTCTATTCTATTGTTCTATTCTGTTCTGTTCTGTTCTGTTGTTCTATTCTATTCTATTCTACTCTTATTCTATTCTATTCTATTGTTCTATTCTATTCTGTTCCATTCTATTCTATTCTGTTCTGTTCTGTTCTGTTCTATTCTATTCTATTCTATTCTATTGTTCTGTTCTACAGGAAGAATCCTAAAGATGAATGGAGAACTTGCAGTTGTCACTTACCTCCCTCGAGGAAGTTCTCCTTCTTCTTTTCGCCACCGGGATGTTGGCACTGGGTCTCCCTGCACCTCGCAGTGGAAATTCACAGTGTCTTCGGCCAGGACCACCTGGTTTATGGGCCTCTTGATGAAAGTGGGACGTTCTGTCAGGATCATAAAAGTGTTTCAAAAGCAAAGGAGAAGAACAGGATATAGAGACACATAGGTATTATTTTGGAACTAGTGCTGAGACCTCAGAAGCTCAGTTTGGCCTTCTCTATTATAATTAAAGCAGATGTGATTGAGACTAGGGGAAAGAAAGAGAGATGACTAAAGCATGTTTTCAGTACTGGGAAAAAGAATTTGAGTAGGAGACAGTGAATAACTAATGGGCCTGGGGCTACCTCAACTTAATCTCCTAACCCTCATGCAAGCAATCCATAGGGGTATGTGAATCACCCAAGACTGGATTCAAATCCTTAATGCAATGGGATGAGTCAATTCAGTTCAAACCATCCCTTTGAGGCACTGAATCAAATTGATTTCAGTCATTCATTCAATTGGGGGGGGGGGAGGAGATGGAGTTGGACTTGCACAAATGTGCATCAAATCGATCTCAAAGCACCTGATTCAACAGATCAACTGGATTTGCCAGTTTGATCAAGAAGGTAATTTGGGTGAATCTCTGCACAGTCGCAGTGCTCAGCTCAATTATCCTGTAAATCTGACTCCTCTCCTGTGGCCCAATAGATTAGGCGGGGAAAGGGGGGGAGGTGGAAATCCAGGAAAAAAGAAAATTGAAAAAAGATTGAAAATGTAGCTCAACCCAATTTTGGTGATAGCCCCACCGAGTAATCCTACACATTGTAAAAAGAATGATCCTCTTTCGTTTTCCTCATTTCTATCCCTACAACTTCTAAACTTTTTTTAAATATGGTTGTTCCATGGTCTCATCAAGATGGGCCCAAGGAAACTCAACTTGTTCCTCTGCTTCAGTAGAGTCCACCAGAACCCTCCTTCTACGTACCAAACACCACCAGTTCTGCAGGTTCGCTATCCCGTTCGCCTACCATATTGGTGGCCACACAGATGTACATTCCAGCATCACTTTTTCTTGTGTTGGACATCATCAGCTTCCCACCTCGGATCTAGGAAAGAAGGTCAAGAAAAGGCTCTAAGGTCTCCATCCACAGACCTTTTCTAGCCTATGTTTTGATCGAGAATGGGACTCTGTCCTTGGCTGTATGTCATGAGTGACCTAGTCAATCTTTCTACTAGTGATCAGATTTATCTTTTGATGCCATTATCATATAATCTTGGGTGATTTATTTATTTATTTATTTATTTATTTATTTATTTATTCTGAGTGGCCTACGAAGACAAAAACAAATCCCACAACATGAAACACCCAACAGTAAATCCCCCCCCCCAAAGAAAAGATTCCTGGTCCAAATGCCTAGGGATACAGCCAGGTCTTTGAAATGCTGCAAAAACACAACAGCATTGGGGCCATCTGGATTTTCTGGGCAATGTTCTTCTATAGGGCAGGCACTGCCACCAAGAAGCCACAACTCTGGGATCCAACAAGATAACATTGTCTGATGAAAAGGACCAGAGCATGCTAGTTGGGAAAGAGGTAGTCATCCAGTGGTTGGATTCAAATATGGGAACAACCGGTTCTCTGTGTGGATGCCACTTCCGGAAGTCCATTCTAGGCCTGGGCAATAAAAAAAATAGCTACCGGTTCTGCCAAATTGGTGTGAACCGGCCGAATCTCATCACTGTAGTCATCCCATGGCCATGTTTTTAGACCTCCTAG
This sequence comes from Protobothrops mucrosquamatus, assembly GCF_001527695.2. Taxonomy (NCBI): domain Eukaryota; kingdom Metazoa; phylum Chordata; class Lepidosauria; order Squamata; family Viperidae; genus Protobothrops; species Protobothrops mucrosquamatus. The sequence goes on from NW_015387182.1 coordinate 140,061, forward strand.
TTGCCACAGAGCAGGCTGAGTAGTAGTGACTTCCTTCCCACATTTATTATTTTTCCACCCAAAGGGAAACTACAATGGCACAACTTGGGTTAATACCTGCAGGGACAAATTGAGGTTTCACCTCCCCCATACCTGTCTCTTTATTCCTCTTTTACTGTTTCCTTCCATGTGATGAAAAGAGGATGAAAGACGACACAGCAAGAGCCTAAAAAACATTGTTTCCATGGGACCTGTTTCTTCATCCCATATGTGGGCATCAGAATGCTATTAATCCTCCAACAAGCAGTTTACTTACCACTGTGGTGGGAAGTTAGTTGATTGGGAAGAAGGATAGCTCAGGAATGGGTGTCCTGGACCAGAGGATGAACAAGTCAACTTGGCCTATTGACCAGAAGCTGTTTATCCTTGCCTAGAAGTTCTAATCCAAGGCATTTCCCTAAAATGTTTCCAACCCTGATATGCAACGTGTGCACAAAAAAGCATGGATTCCCAATCTCACCGTGATGCGCTCCTCCTTGTCACTGATGCGGATGCTGTTCTTCTTCCAGGATATAGTGGGCTCCGGATGGCCTCTTGGTGGGATGCATTCCATCACTGCTGGCTCACCAGCTGCTACTATCACATCACTGGGAGCCTGCCGGAAGTCATCTCTTAAGACTGAAAGGAAAAGGAAGGCTGTGAACGCCCTTCAGAAGTATCTATGGAGATCCTCGGTCATCCAGGTCATGGTCGTCCCAAAGGTGCTTTTTTTTTTTTTTCAAAAGGCATCTGGACTTTTCTGTGTTTTTGTTCTCTCGAAGACGTTTTGCTTCTCATCCAAGAAGCATTCCCCACCATTCAATCAGAACTGAAGATGCTTCTTGGATGAGAAGCAAAACATCTTGGAGAGAGAAAAACACAAAAGAAAGTCCAGCTGTCTTTTGAAAAACACCTTTGGGTCCCTTCAGAAGGGATGTGACTAGCAGCAGAGAGACTGGGAGCCAAGTAAACACATGAAGATAATCCTGTTTTGCACCCTTCAAGATGTTCTTTAAAGCTTCCTTTAAAAACTACTGCACGGTGTGTGTGGGGGGAAGTTTATAGGCATCTCCCATAATCCAAACAGCCAGCAAATTATAACTTTTGAGAAAGCAAGAGGTGGCTCTCCTTGAAAGGCCTGTTTTCCAAATCTCTCCACCAAAACAGGCCTTCCTGCCCCATTGCAAAGAGCTGACCCCAATGCTTTCCATCGCTGTGGTATTTCCAACCATCTATGAATCTTAGACCAATATTTCTTGACAATAGGGCATATCCACCAGGCATGGTAATAAGTGCCTGGCTGTTGTTTACATTTCCAGCAAGTATCCGAAACATTTTTAAACATTTTCGCTAAGCGAACTGGTGTCATATGCCATCTATAAAACATCTTATATAAGTTTTCTTTATATGCTACCGCTTTTGTAAGCTTAATATTTTTATCCCAAAGTTTTTGCCAGTCTTCCAAATCTATAGAATATCCAAAGTTCTTTGCCCATACTATCATTGTTTCTTTCACTTGTTCTTCTTCCATCTTCCACTTTAAAAGAAATTTGTAGAGTTTTCTAATCAAGTTCTCATCTGTTTTTAACAAAATTTTATCTAATGGAGTCTGTTCTTAATAAAAACCTGTTGATTTTATATCTTTTTCATATCGTGTTTGAATTTGCAAATAGGACCACCATGTCAAATCAATACCTTGTTGTTGTAGAGTTTGCCCGTCCTTAAGTTTTCCCTCTTTGTCCAAAATATCTTTATAATTAACCAGTTTGTCATAGTTAATCATGTTTGGATAAGCAAATGCTTCCATTGTTGAAAGCCACTCAGGTATTTTTATATATATTTTATGTTTAATTTTCTCCCATTCTGAAAGTAGTACGTTTCTTATCGCATGATTTTGAAAGTACTTACAGTATGTGCTTTAGTTTTCTCATACCATATAAAAGCATGCCAACCTAGCTGAAGGTCGTGTCCCTCTAAATAAAGCAAACTTTTATTTCTCAATACAATCCATTCTTTAAGCCAAAGCAAAATAGCTGCTTGATAATAAAGTCTCCAGTCTGGAAGTCCAAAGCCCCCTCTATCCTTAGATTCTTGTAACAATTTACATTTGATTCTCAAACCTCCCTCCACCTCATTTCCTCGCTGCTATCCGGACTTAGCTTTAAGGGCATCAGGAACTAGCAACACCCACGCCGGAAGCAGCACTCGACTTAACAGCTGCTCCCTCTGCTATCTGCTGTATGCCCCAATAGGGCCAGCTTTGCCATATGGCCTTAAGGGATGCGCAAGAGTTTGCAAGCAAAACACGTCTCACCTTTGCCAAATGCAATATGGCAATTTTCCTAAGAAAGCCTAATCTCGTTGGGCACTTTTTTTTCCCCCCAACGCAAATGTGGCTTGCAAAAAACCTGAATAGAGACTGAAAATCCCCTTCCCCAGGGCAAACTTGCTTGCCTGAGGCAAGGAGCTCTACGTGGGGAGCTTTTTGGCATGTAAGGCATGAAGGCAGCAATAGGGTTCCATATCTTAATTGCTGCACAGTAAGTACATGGGAAAGAGAGAAGGAAATATCTGCATTGGTTGATAACTCAGTGAACTCAAGGCACACATTTCATTACGGCAAGAAACGTAGGGAGGGATGTGGGATCCAATGGTCCTCATGTACTACAAAGATCCGGGAAGATCCGGATCCGGGAAGGCTTGGACTCCGACTGGTTGGCCCAGGGGGAGGAGAGGGGACCAGGTCTTGAGACGGTTGTGTGGGAGGAGTTTGACTCTGTTGCTCCCGAGGACGTGGACAGGGTCTTGGGGAGGCTGAATGCAACCACATGTTTATTAGATCCGTGTCCCTCCTGGCTGGTACTGGCAGCTCGGGAGGGGACACGAGCCTGGTTCCAGGGAATTATTAACGCTTCTTTGCAGGAGGGTGTCTTCCCTGCGGCCTTAAAGGAGGCCGTTGTGAGGCCCCTCCTCAAGAAGCCTTCCCTGGACCCAGATGAGTTGGCCAACTATCGCCCGGTCTCCAACCTTCGCTTTGCGGCGAAGGTTGTTGAGAGTGTGGTTGCGCAGC